>NW_015627248.1:745597-773100 GCF_001515625.1 Sinocyclocheilus rhinocerous
AAAAGGGGGGTCGTCTTATAATCAGGGTCGTCTTATATTCGGGCCAATACGGTAATATGAAGAATACAAATTATTTCAGAAAGATTCTATATTTGTCATATGCAATTCATTTCGAGTATATTATTCTTTATTACATCATATTGATATTCGTACTGGTATTAAATTGCATAGTTTAATGGGTAAATGAATTTATCAGAGACAGAAATTCAACAAACACAAACACACACACTGTTAGGCTTTTATTTGTGCGGGTAACTTGAATCGATCTGTGGAATATGTGGTAGATGCCTCGTCCTACAGAGCATCTTTCACAGGCTTTTGGCTGCTATATTTTTATTAACCACGTTTTCGAGACACTCGAAGCTTTGAATCTTTTCCCGAAACAGTCAGAGGAAAGCTTCATTTGCCCATCACTAATTTATTTAGTTCATTTATTGCCGCTTGTTCAGTGAAGGGGGCGTGGTCGTTCAGTAGATCCAACCAATAAAATGCGCCTTCACAGCCCACGCTCAAATTTTATTGGTCAATACTCAGTTTTTAAAGCAGGAAAGCAAGTCATGCATCTAAAAGGAGGCTTCAGAAAAGAGTCAGTGCATGGAAGTGAACCAGATTCTTTTACAAATGCAAATGTCCATCACGAGTGCAAATGATACTCTGAATTTGAAATAGCATACTACCATAATACCTGTACTATTTATTCTTATATCTTTCTTTATATTTCATCCATACTCAAACCACTGACACAGTTGGCAACCAAATCAATTATGTCAACCCAAAGATACCTCTGGGTATCTTCTTTTATCTTCAGCAGAAGAAAAAAAACTCATACAGGTTTGGAATAACTTGAGCATGAGTAATTGATGACAGAATTGTCATTTTTAGGTGAACTATCCCTTTAAGTCCAACACTTTAATCACTCTGCCATCCTGGGGTGTGTTTCCCAAAAGCATTTAGCCAACTGGTTGCAAGTTTTGCTGAACTTCAACAGAACTTGTGACCATAAGTTGTTTTGGAAAATGCTTTCCTGGTTGGTTTTATAAACTAATACAGTCAGAAATTGCAATCTGCATTTATGTTTACAAATATAACAACAACAACTTTGATACCAGGAGGTGGGGTGTAATCCCACAAGGACGTTTGACCATTGGATCTTAAGTCCAATGCCTTATCTGCTCATCCATCCTGTTTGGGACAGTATGATTTTACTGTAACAGACCCTCAAATTTGCACTGACCACTCTATGCTGTCATTTTAAATGCTTAATTTGTGCTCAAACATCATGTTGAAAGCCTCAGTTTTGATACCTCCATGCTGTCATTTTAAATGCTTAATTTGTGCTCAAAAATCAATTTAACAGCCTAAATTTTGTTACCAGAAGTGGGGATCAAACCCACGAGATCCTTGCCCATTGTAGCTGAAATGCAGCAGTTTAACCACTGGACCATCTTGGTTGTTTTTAATAATTTTAACAGAAATTGTATTCTGCATTTGTTTTTACATATATAAATTACATAACTGGCAACAAGGAGCAGAACTTGAACCCACAAGGACATTTGTCCATTGGATCGTATATTCAATGCCTTAACCACTCAGCCATCCTGATTGGGACAGCATGGCTTTACTGTAAAAGACCATCAGATTTGCACCTAGCCCTCTATACTGTAATTTTAAATGCTTAATTTGTGCTCAAACATCATGTTGAGAGCCTCTGTTTTGCTACCAGGAGTGGGGTTCAAACCCACGAGAACATTTGCCCATTGGATCTTAAACCCAATGCCTTAAGCACTCAGCCTTCCTGGTTGGGGCAATATGTCCTTACTGTAATAGACCCTCAGATTTGGACCTAGCCCTCTATGCTGTAATTTTAAATGCTTAATTTGTGCTCAAACATTTTAATTTATGAAAGCCTCTGTTTTGCTACCAGGAGTGAGTGGGGTTTGAACCCACCAGGATGTTTATCCATTGGATATTAAATCTCTAGCCACTCAGCCATCCTGGTTGCTTTCGAAAACGTGGATCTTAAGTCCAGTGCCTTAACATTGGTAACTTTTAGAAATATAGCTTTTTACTGCACTATTTATTGATCCGTTGGATCTAAACTCCAATAGGTAGAAGATGCCACTTTGTTTCCAAATGTGGAATTCAACCTCTCAATTAAGGTACTGATTATCATTTGTTTGTGATGTAAGCCGTAGTCTATGAAGGCTACCTGTCATGACACAGTTTATTCTATTTTCCTCTTAAAAGTATTACCACTGCTGTTTTTGAAACTCAGAATTTCAGCAAATATTAGCATTTTTCCCAAGATCCATTAACTGTTCTTTCATTCATGAAAAACAACCCTCATTTGGCTAATTAAGCTGATGATTAAAGTTGGCTCAAAGCTAGATGGAGGCCTCACATAACCGCAACCTTGACCAGCTGTGAATAAAAGCACAGTGACTTTATGTAAAACCATTATGACAGTTATTAGTGTGTTAATAAGCTAATGAACTCTGCTACTCTGATATTCATCAGATGAATGATGTGATTAAAAGTCATGTTCACATATCTATGTGGTTGTGAGGGCACGATATTCATATATAAATTTCTAAATGAGTATTTCTAAAAATACTCATATTTTGTCTGCATATTCGAGGTAACATGACCATACATTATAATAAAAATGATTTTAAAACCCTCATCTGTCCCTCCCGAACCTATAACAAAAGTGTCCTTCGCGGGTCAAAATGACCCGAAGGCCAAAATTGACACTAATTTTATTTTTGGTCCAGAAAACTTATATTGGAACATTTTTATTCTTTTTTATGTAGGTTTTTTCAATTATTATTTGGTGATTTTTATTATATTTACCTTTTATTCTGGATATTTTTAAGAAAATATAAGCAAATAAACATTTTTTGTACCTTATTTCACCAAAAAAAAAACAAAGGAAGACACAATTTCAGTCCTGTTTCATGAAAAACCAACAGATGGCCTTGGAATTGAGTCACTGAGTGTCTCTGATGCCATCTGGTGGGGAATAATAAATAATAATAATAATAATAAATAAAATTCTAACTGATTTATAGCCTAAACATATGTACAAACCCAATTCCAAAAAAGTTGGGACACTGTACAAATTGTGAGTAAAAAAGGAATGGAATAATTTACAAATCTCATAAACTTATATTTTATTCACAATAGAATATAGATAACATATCAAATGTTGAAAGTGAGACATTTTGAAATGTCATGCCAAATATTGGCTCATTTTGGATTTCATGAGAGCTACACATTCCAAAAAAGTTGGGACAGGTAGCAATAAGAGGCCGGAAAAAAAATTGAGTATCATTGTAAAAGAAATGGCACTAGATTTCATGTTAAAGAAGTTTATTTCACAGGCAGAGCACTTTTCTCATTTACAGCGCACTAGAATATTTTGGGCAGCCTAAAATAAATTAGGAGAGAAATGTCCTGTCATTTTGTACATACTCCGATAGCAGCTGTACAGTTTTGACTGGGAGGGATTAGATTAGATTCCTGTGAATTAAACTGTCCAACAGTCAATTACATGATACTGGCAGTTTGCTGACCTTCTTATCTTACCGCATTAGTGCTTCTGAAGGGCAGTAATTGGAACAGGCTGGACAAAGAGCGATCATATCCCCTCCATCTCACAGTATCTCCTAAAGTCAATTAGGCACAGGTCTCATTGGCACAGGTTCCAGGTACAGATCATGGTCCTTGTGCACAAATGGCCTTGGTGTTCAGCATACTTCGTCTCAGACTGTGCAACCTTCGGGTCACTTGCCAATCCATAATGCATCCTTGACAGACTTCATTCAACTTTACTGCTGAAAAACAGTGTTGACACAAGCCTTCAGGCAAATTTTAGCCATTAAACATCTTTACCTCTCAGAACACAATATAAATAAAATATAAAATAAGTAAAAATTAAATATTAGAAAACATTTAATTTTTATTTTATTGGTAGGTTTTAAAAAAAAAACTGTATTATGTATTATTTAAAACTGTTATTTGATTATAATAGTAAAATAATACATTTTAAAACCTTTAAAATGTAATTATAGTTGTTTGTAATAATAATCAAAATAAAACAATTTTTAAATAATTATTATTTTATTTTTAACAATCTGTTCACTAACTTATCCTTGTGTACAAGGCACAAGCTAACAAGAAAATTTTATCAAATTCATCCTAAAACAATGTTGACAAATTGACATCCTCTGTGGACTCACTAAATTTGAGCAGCCAGGACAGTATGGGCGACATTCAATCAGTGTTTGCCCTTCACAATCAACAGCGACGTCCATATACGCTCCAGGAGAGGAACGTCCTGGACTCAGATTTCTTTCATACACCAGACTGGATTCTACTAGGTCTTTTAAGGATGTATGATCTTCATTATTTCTCCAAAACCACCATGCAATTAAATGGAGACTTTTGTGTATCTTTATTTTTCTCTCACATATATATCCATTAGAGTTTCAGAAGAGATTTCAATATATCAATATAAAATATTTCTCATCTAATTCTTCCAATACCTAATTATTTTGCTATTTACTGTATATTAATATTAATATTATATATTTTTTTTTTATAAATATATATTTTTCCACAGCAATGCAATTTCGGGTTCCCCAAAGTACCTTTCAGTAATGTTATTAAAAGAACCATTTTTTCTTATTGTGAAGAACAATCTGAAGAACATTTTTTCACTATATATATATATATATATAAACTTTTGTACAATGGAAAGGTTCTACACTCTTAAAGGGATAATTCAGTTTATTGAACTTCTATTCACTTCCATTATAAAGCTTGGAAGGGTCAGGGCATTTAAAACTCAGATTGGTAATTTTCATTTTTGGGTGAACTATCTCTTAAAAAAATAAACTTCTTTACTGGCATTGATGAAGAACCTTTAATATCCATGGGACATTTCCATTCCACACAATGTTCTTTATAGTGGAAAAGGGTAAGGTTTTCTTCACATGAAGAAAATATTGGAACTGTTGACTGAAAGGTTCTTTAGGGAACCCAAAATAATTATTCTATGGCATTGTTGCAAAAACCTCCTTTTAGAATCTTTATTTTCAGAATGTTTGGATGTTTGAGGTTCTTCATACTGTAGAATCATAGATGGCAATAAAGAACCTTTATTTTTAAGAATGTATATTCACTTTAAATATCTATACTCTTACTGTCAAACATTTTTATTTCTCCTCCTAGAGGAAAGATGTGAGACAAAACTGATTCTTCAAAGAAATATTACTGTGAACTCCATGAAGTCTCCTGAGCATTCAGAATGAGATCAAGCTCTCAAGAGGAGTGACAACTGTGCATATGTGTCATATGAGCCCTCAAATGCCTTCCTGACCTGTGGTCAAACCTGGAAGCAAGCAAACCATCCATGTGTCCAAGACTCGGTGAAGAGATGAACAGGTCTCGTTCCTCAGAGGACACTGAGAGTCAGTCAAACCCATGATCATTACAGCTCTCTGAGTCCACAGCAAGACAGAGTGAGGAAACACGAAGTGACGTGAAGACATCTGTCTTGACAAACACAAAGACACAGACATGAAAGCATGCACGCAGACCAATACGTGCATGCACAGATCCACACTGGCCACAGATGGCTTCTAACATACCAGATGTGGGAGGTTGCCAAGACAGATGGACAGCAATTTGCAGTGAAGAGCATATTGGGAGACTGAAAAGCCAGTCTTTTCTCATTTTTTTAAAGCGGGATAAGGGATTGTCTGCATATGGACATCTCAGTCTGACGTGCTGTCTTTCCACCATCAGGTTGACTGATCTCAGGGGCATCGCTCCATCTCATAGCAGAGCCAAATATCAAGCACTGTTTGCCGGAGCTGCTCTCCTCGATGTCTCCAAACAAGAAACATAATTGATTCAGGCTCTTTTGTGACAGCAATTTTCCTCTGGTTGTTAAGTTCATGAAAATTAAAGGCAGACTTTAATTTCGGTGCTTTTACACCATCGTGTCCTCATCTGCCGAAGAGGAAAGCTTTATAAAATGCTGTCAAGCAGCTGACAAGCTGTCATTGGCTGGCATCTGATATCTGCTATATGGACTACAGCACACTATTGTTTTTGCAACCAGGATGAGAAAATTTGAATATTTTAATATCAACTTAAACTTGTTGGATACTATAGCCCTGTCCCAGATTAGTTAAAATAAATTATTTAATAATGTTTTTCTAGTAGAGCCATGCTACAAATAGTTGGTAAACACATCTTAAAAGTAACATACATTTATAATAAATATTACATATTGTAATAATAAACAATTACAATTATAGCAATATCTGTAAATAAATGACAAATTATTATTATAGTTACATTTTTGTTACATAAAACTACTTTAATAATAATAATAATAATAATAAGTATTATTATTATTATTATTATTATTAAAGTAGTTTTATGTAACAAAAATGTAACTATAATAATAATTTGTCATTTATTTACAGATATTGCTATAATTGTAATTGTTTATTATTACAATATGTAATATTTATTATAAATGTATGTTACTTTTAAGATGTGGTGTGTATATATATAGTGTTTCAAATTATCATAATTTTGAATTATTAATATAATAATTTTAAATTATTATTATTATTTTGTTACATAAAATTAAAATGATGCAGAAGTCCTGTGCACAGGACATTTGCTGCTCTTATCTTTCAAAGACGATTGCTTTTATTGATTTTCATCATTATTGAATGGGGTTGAACTTATTGGTTTAAACCTTTCCTTTCATTTTAATACCATTTCTGATATTTAATAATCGGTGAAAACAAATATGGACTTATTGAGTGACACATATGGATTGGGCCTTTGTGTATGCAGGAATAAAAACAAGATTGACACGTCATTGTCAATGAGTGTCAGGAGGAGCAGACAGGATATAATATATATATCAAGGTTTATGATAGAAATCCTGATGAATTTTTAACCACAGTGTAGACTTATTTTGTCTTATTAAAGGGGTGGTTGATTTTTTTTTTTCTGGGCTTGATTGTGTTTATGGGGTGCAGTATAACGTGTTAATGCTTCGTTTTAAAAAAAACGCATTATTTTTCACAATAATTTACCTCTATTCCACACTGCTCTGTCCCTTCTCCTGTAAATGCGCTGATCAGTTCCTTCTTTTATGAAGCCCCTCCCTCAGAAATACGCTATGGGCTCTGATTGGTTAGCTGGTCCAGTGTGTTGTGATTGGCTAAACTGCCTCTAGTGCACGTCTAAACGTCCTGCCCATCACCTCAGCGTCATGTGCTCCGGTTGTATTGTAAACAATGGCGTCGTCTATATTGCTTATCAATTTGAGGCCGATTGAAACGCAGAGGATATTACTGAAGAGGATCGCGCAGAACTTGTGCAAGCACGGCTCTTAATGGTATGTTTTTTGTTTGTTGTTGTCTTATACTTTTAGATACACTGTTATTTTTTAAATGCTACTGCTTCTGTTAGCTTTTAATATTTGGTTTTATCCTGATTAAAGTTTTAATACAGTACAGCAACCGCACGCACGTCCATGTACAGTATAACGCTTCTCATAGCTATGTGAAAATAAGTGTATAAATGGAACAGTTCTTTGTTGAGCTGAGCTGGTGATCTGAATGAGAGAGAGAGATGCAGAGCGTGTGCAGAGCAGGGCGACACGAGGAACAGGATTGAGAACCGCTGCTTTAGAAAATTGATTTTGAAACTTGTGAATCCATTAGAATCGTTAGAAGACAGAATCGCAATTCATATATGAATAGATTTTTACGTGCACCCCTAGTTTTCTTTCTCTTCTCTAAAGCAGCGCAGCATAGCCTCGCCCCCTTTGTTGCATGTTCCCGGGGGCGGGGTTTGTCTGGGTTTGTAATGTCACAAACCCGGGAAGTAACTCGTTGTAGTCCCTACGAGCCGTTTTTGGCCCTACGAGCCATTACACACTAACTAACGATAAAAAAGTGAAATCGCAATCAACCACCCCTTTAAAAAGTATGCCTGGTTTTCTATCCTTAAAACAAGATAAATTTACTTGAAAAGCAAAACTGCATACAATATTAAAGGAAAAATTAAAATTCTATCATTATTTACTAAAGTTCATGACATTTCAAACCTGAATGCTGCTCTTTCTGTGGAAAATGACTGGCAAATCTCACATAAGTCAATGTCACTTCATGTTGCATATGGAAGCTTATTTTCATAATAGGATTTTAAAAAAAGGTTATTGTGACTTTTTATCTCACAATTGTTACTGTTTTCTCGCAGTTCTGTTTTATGTGAATTATCCCTAAAAGGCATGTTTATAACCCCAGTTTTGGGTTGGGGCAATTTTACAATGCTTTTGAAAAAAGTCTGTAATGCTCACAGAGGCTGAATTGATTTAAATAAAAACTCAGTAAAACTCTAATATTGCAATTTAAAATAACAGCTATCTATTTTAATATATTTTAAAACATAATTTATTTCTGTGATGTAAAGCTGAATTTTCAGCATCATTACTCCAGTCTTCAGTGTCACATGACCCTTCAGAAATCATTCTAATATGCTGATTTGCTGTTCAAGAAACATTTCTTATCATTATCAATGATGAAAACAGTTATGCTGCTTACTAGTTTCTTTCAGGATCCTTAAATGAAGAGAAAGTTCTACAGAACAGCATTTACTCAAGCGGTTTACATGGGCCTGTTGTCTTCAAAGGAGACTCAATATTATTCGACTGCATCTTCTCTCCTCTCTGCCCTACGTGAACATGTGCACACAATTACTAAGATTTACTAGTCTCAGCACAGTACCAAATGCTAATCATCAGTCTCCTATGGAAGTCTCTCCTATTATTCAGATAGACTTTCCATGCTGAAATGGCAAAATTTCCTGCATCGGCTGCACTAACCTGGAAAGTAGGAAGAGCACGGGGGGGTTAATCGTCTTCTTCTGAGAACCGCGGGGTCAAAATGAATTGCAGAAAGTTGGTGTGACTGCAGTGGGTAATTATATCAAATGAATCTTTTCACTTGGTTAACAATCAGACACTTGTGGGAGCTGCAGAAGCCGCCTGCCGCTCTCCAAGCTTGACTGAAGTAAATAGGTTTCTACACTTTAAAAAAATGAAGTAGATTGAAATCTACTTGGTGCATCTGAAAAATATTAGTATGCTCCCGTCAACCTTGAAAGATATCCCCACCAGAAATGCTAGAGCGGCGTTAGTGTTTCTCTCCAGAAGATCTCTCCTGTCATCAGAGTTTGCCAAAAGGTTGGCTGGAGCTTCTGAATCCAGTCACCGAAGTCAAAGACTGCAGGTCTGGAATACTAACCCAAACGGGAACGGTGACCTTTCCTTCTGGAGCATCAGTAACCGTTTGAACCTTTTGTAATAGTTGCATGTAAGTCCCTCGGTTGTTCTCAGTGTGAAAAGATGGATCTCAAAATCATACAGTCATTGTTGGAAAGGGTTCAAATACGCAAAAGATGCTGGAAAACCAAAGAATTTGTGGGACCTGAAGGATTTTTCTGAAGAACAGGGCCTGGTTTCACCCAAGGTTTTTTTTTTTCTCCATTTCTGTCACCGATGGAGTTTTGATTCCTTGCTAGCCTTTGGCTTGCTTAGTTGGGGACACAATTTCTGGCAACATTGTTGACTTGACTGCACAGACACTATTGGAAGAGAACTGAACTGAGCTGGACAATGACATCACTGAATCAACAATGAACTGACTTTAACTGATAAACTGATTGTTTTCTATTGTCCTCTTGCATTATCAGCACACATTTCTCCTGTTTAACACTGTAAAGCTGCTTTGACACAGTCTGAATTGTATAAAGCTCTATATATTAAAAAAAAAAAAAACTGTTCAGGACAAACAAGGGACTCAAAAAACAACTACATAGTATTAAGAATCAAGCGTACGTAAACTTTTGAGCAGGGTCATTTTTATAAATTCAACTATTATTTTCTCTTGTGGACTATATGTAAGCATCTTTTATCTGAAATATCTTATTCAGGTCAGTACTAAATAAAAAAAATAACATGCATTTTGTATGATCCCTCTTATTTTGGTCAGTATTTATACAATACCTACCTGTGATTTTACCTGTTAAGTATTTTATGTTGTTGAGAAGTGGGTAGGTTTAGGGTAGGAGTGGGGTTAGGTGCTCCAATACCTATGAAAGTATGAATATTTATACACTTTTTTTAATACTTATTTTATTAAATATATTTTATACATTTGTGTGTATCATGTGTCCTGATTTGACGCATAAGGTAAACAACTGAAATCATTGAAGTACCATGCATGTCGAAAAATGACGCTAAATGGGTACCCTGAGCATTAAAAAGTGACGCAGAGGGATCCTGATCAAGTGTCAATATGTAACGAGTTGGGAGGGAGAACAAGCCCTGAACATTAGGCTGCTTTTAGCCATACCATGGAGTTGGTTTACCCTCCAGATATGCTTCTCTAGTGATTGCAGAGTGATACATGACAGTGAAAAATAACTTGAAATAATCCTGAAAGTATAAATGTTAAAGTGTGCCCCCTAAAAGCACAAGTGGCCCCTGCTTGGCCCCCCTTACTGTGGTGTAGTAGAACTGCCACTGGTCCCACCTAGAAAGCCAGAGAGCGGTCACTCTTTGTCAAGCATTAACATATAGAAGCATCCGCTAGTTCCACTTAGCTCAGTCACAGGTGGCTGTCTAAAATCTGAACTCATGAGATTCCAGGCACGGACGTCTGAGGCTGCCAGAGCTGCGGCTCTTTTTCTAAGCACTTAGCTGCCCAGACATCTGTGTCACAATTTAGCAGGTGAGCTACTCGGGGAGGGGGGGTTCTGTTGTTTTTATTCATATTTTTCACATTTCAGATCCATTCACAACTAATTTACATCAACAACTTTGCACTCAATTTGTTTTTCAGATCTGATTTTTAGGACTGACTGACTGGTCACCCTAACATTTTGCAAGTAATGAGCTTGGATCTGTTTGTTCAGACAGTGTAGGCTATTTTCAGTGTATACATTCATTTTGAAGATGCATTTATTCAAAGCAACTACATCAAATCACATGGTATATATTATATCAGTTTGAACCAATGATCTTGGTGGTGCGAGTGCCATTCTGTTTAAGCTACAGTTTAATCGGATGCAAATAGTAATGACTTTAGAGAAAAGCTCATATGAGAAAAAAAAATGGTAAGATTGGTAAGAAGTCTCTTATGCTGACCAGGGCTGCATTTATTTTAACGAAAATACAGTAAAAATAGGAATATTGTGAAATTGTATTATAATTTGAAAGAACTGTTTTCTATTTGAATATATTTTAAATATATTTTAAATGTAATTTATTCCTGTGATGATAAAGCTGAATTTTCAGCATCATTACTCCAGTCTTCAGTGTCACATGATCCTTCATCATATTCATATTATTAATATAATACTAAGTGCTGCTTAATATTTTTGTGGAAACAATTTTTTTAGGATTCATTTAATATGAAACAGAAATCTTTTGAAACATAATACAGTAAATGTCTTTATTGTCATTTTTGATCAGTTTAATGCATATTCGCTGAATAAAAGTATTAATTAAAAAAAAACTTTCTGATACCAAACATATGAACAGTAGTGCATATTTTTTTCTCTCACCAAAATAAAATTTCATTAAAAAAAATGATAAATACATGTTGGACATAATGAATCTTAAGGAAATGTTCTTCAAGGGGCAAAATATAGAGTCTTAAAATATATGTATTTTCAAAATATGTATATTTTAGACAATTTAAATATATTTAGATTGAAAATATATTTGTAAAAAATGGACAGAAATGTATGAGGAAATATAAGTAACTAAAACTTATTGAAAATATATTTATGCAAATATATGTATAAAAAAAATAAATAAATAAATAAAGTATATTAGTAATA
The DNA here is from genome assembly GCF_001515625.1 of Sinocyclocheilus rhinocerous. NCBI lineage: Eukaryota > Metazoa > Chordata > Actinopteri > Cypriniformes > Cyprinidae > Sinocyclocheilus > Sinocyclocheilus rhinocerous. The sequence continues at coordinate 757,544 of NW_015627248.1, forward strand.
TATTTTTGGCCATGTTTTAATACTTTGAAATAAATCTTTAAAACGGTATTTTCAGATGTGTTTTCAAATATATTCAAAAATACATACAATTTTCATAGTGTATGTGAAGAGACCAATATACATAAGGACATAGCTGAGGAAAAAATAAAATGTTGCCAGCTTGCTGAAACTAAAATGCATTACAATCCAGTTTTAATCATTAATGTTTTTAATCTGATATCAAACCAAATATGGATGCATTTTAGATTAGGGTAAATGTTTTATTGGAATTTTTTTTTTTTTTTTTTGCTGTATGGACCAACAGGTCAGGATCAACGCTAATATTTACTTATATTATAGCAGATGTATTAGCAGTGCCCACTTTTGTTTGAATCTATGCACGTAGGTGATTATGGTTGCAAAGAGACCGAAAATTTCCGGTAAATTTAGAAAACATTCTAGAAACTTTCCAGGAATTTCTAGAAATTTTCTGAACGTTTCCGGAAATTTACTGGATATTTCCCACCCCTTTGCAACCCTACAGGTGACTGACTCAAAAAGGTCTCATGAACAAAGCCAGCATATTCAAATAACATACTTATGGGGGGACTCCTGCCATTGAGATGAATTGGAATGCTAACAGATAACTACAATATTTCCTGGTATTATAGACCACCTCGGTTCAGACTACAAACTACTAAATGGATTCGAGTTGGATACACTTGCTAACAAACACTATAAAACCTTCATCTTCTAGTCCAGAGTCCATAGACGCTCAATTACAGTGTTTTTAGCCTTGGGTCAGAAATGATTTTCTGTTGGGAAAGCACCTTTGCCAATAAATAGTCATAGTAAAGTCTGAAAGAATAGGAGGGCTGGAAGGGCTAATTAACACAAATTGCTCACTCAGACCATCTCTGGCATGTTGCGTTTTCAATCAAGAGGATTAACTACTCAAAAATGCTCTTTAACAGAAGCAAAGCAGTGAAAGAGCAGCGCACTAGCCATGCTAATGAAGCTAGCGGCCCTCCTCCTGCTCTCATTCACAAAGGTTTGTGAAAAATGCTAATATACTCCCTCTTATTAGTTTTCTTTGATGTTCATATTGCATATTTTCAGACCCTCATTTTGCTCTTCTTTCGGATATGCTCTTGTAAATTGGTTTGGGAATTAATGACTTGGTTTCCTACCTTTGTAATAAGGCCTGTCTCATTGCTCATTCATTCCTTTGTGTATGATTTTTTTTTTATTTTGCATGGAAAGTCATAAGAAAGGTTTGTCAGTGAAGGCATGCAAGCAATCAAAAGCATATCAGGGCTGTATGTATGAATGTGTGCATTAAAATATATAAACATGAGAGCAAAATGTATGAATGAGTGCATTAAAATATGTAAACATGAGAGCAAAATGTTAGAATGTGTGCATTAAAATATGTAAACATGAGAGCAAAATGTATGAATGTGTGCATTAAAATATGTAAACATGAGAGCAAAATGTATGAATGTGTGCATTAAAATATGTAAACATGAGAGCAAAATGTATGAATGTGTGCATTAAAATATGTAAACATGAGAGCAAAATGTATGAATGTGTTCGTTAAAATATGTGACAATGAGAGCAAAAATGTATGTGAAAGGAGAATGTAAGTGTGTGAGAGTAGAAATATATGTATGTGAAAAGAGATTATAAGTGTGTGAGAGTAGAAATATATGTATGTGAAAAGAGATTATAAGTGTGTGAGACTAGAAATATATGTATGTGAAAAGAGATTATAAGTGTGTGAGAACACCAGAATAAATTATGCCTTGTATGGCCCTTGATAGAAGTGACTGTAAAGGCATTTACAAAATGTATTTAAAATAAATGCTGTTCTTTCTTTTAAACATTCTAAGGAATCCTGAAAGAGACATGTAAACAGTACAACTGTTAGTTTATATATATATATATATATACAGTGGAGATCATAACTAGAGAACAACCAACAATTTCCTAAATTTCATGAGAGCAAAAATGTATGTGAAAAGAGAATATAAGTGTGTGAGAGTAGAAATATATGTATGTGAAAAGAGATTATAAGTGTGTGAGACTAGAAATATATGTATGTGAAAAGAGATTATAAGTGTGTGAGAACACCAGAATAAATTATGCCTTGTATGGCCCTTGATAGAAGTGACTGTAAAAGCATTTACAAAATGTATTTAAAATAAATGCTGTTCTTTCTTTTAAACATTCTAAGGAATCCTGAAAGAGACATGTAAACAGTACAACTGTTAGTTTATATATATATATATATATACAGTGGAGATCATAACTAGAGAACAACCAACAATTTCCTAAATTTCATGGTCACTGCTTAGTCCTATTTGAAGTTATCCTAACAGGATTAGAAGAGCAATTTTTTAAGCATATTTCATAAAGTAACTGTATTCTGAAGCACAGTATAAAAAACTTAAACGAGATATTTGAAAAGGAACTCTGATCAAAATTAGAGAGCACTTACCGATAACTCCCAGTTATTGGCATTAATCTGGAACCTGGTGCTAATTTCCTTAATTATATGACAAAAAGAACCAAAAGGCTAGACTCACCTTTGCTGAGGAGCATGTTGTGTGGAGAGAGGAGAACTGGTTCAGCGTGATCACTTTAGTGATGAGAGCAAGTTTAATTTATTTGGGTCTGATGGGAAACATTATGTTTGGCAGCAGGAGTTGGGCCTCTTATACAGCTACATGGCAGGGGGAATGCAAATGTTTATCAGAACCTCTTTCAGCAACATGCGGTACCTTCCCTGCAAGCATCTCCCAATCAGCCTGCAATTTTCATGCAAGACAATGGCCCCGTCACACTGCAAAATATATAAAGCAGTTTCTTGAAGCTAAGAACACTGAAATAATGAAATGGCCGTTAGTATGAGTGGTATACCCACAGCTAATATTCCTTCAAATTTTGAGCGATGACGATTAATAATATTTCAGAAAAAATCAAGTATTTATAGACTGTTCTCTAATTTTGATCTCCACTGTATATTACACACAATGTACATTTCAAGAATAAGATCTCCATTGCGCTGTACTTTTTTAATGGGAACGGTCAGATTGAGATGAAGGTATCGATTAATAATATTTCAGAAAAAAATTAAGTATTTATAGATTGTTCTCTCATTTTGATCTCCACTGTACATGCGTGTGTGTGTGTGTGTGTTTAAAAATATTGAAATACTGTCACAATATTACTGTTTTTACTTGTATGTATGTATGTAGTCTAGTTTGTGCACTGTATGTACTGTACTGTATGCACTGTGTGTGTGTGTATATATATATATATATGTATATATATATATATACCGGCAGAGCTGCTCTATTTTCAGTGCTGTGAGTTCGCTTCAAACGCTCACACGGTGCCAGATCTCTCCCCTTGCCGGAGTGCTTTCACTGTCTGGCTTTCTGAGGCCTTGAAACTTAATGCAAAAAAAATGTTTTTTGCTTGTTCATCAACCACTACAAAGCATTAGTCCACATTACTGCAGTGCTGCTAATCCAGCTGTTATCATTTTATAATGATATAATCAAGGTGATGTTTCCACTCTTATTATTTGTCAAATAATTTTTCAGTTTTTGGTTTACACTTACTAAAAACTATAGTTTGACTTTAAATTTTAACATCTGATCCTGATGTTTGAAAATAATAACAACATTATATAACACTATAATAATTTGATCAAATAAAAATAATAAAAAACATACTTGCACAAATAATAAATGATCAAAACCACTGCAATTTATTTTAACAAAAGATAGCACACCTCCCATAAATAAAATTTAATTATTTATTTAAAATGTAATGATAAACCAGATACAAATACATTTTCTAAATATTTTTTCCATTGGTATTAAAAATGAGAAAAACAGTATTTATAACTTTGTGATTGTTAAACATTATTGGGTTCTGAGAAGAGCTCTACCATTGTTTGTTTGCATGTTCACAGATCCTTTGATGTTTTATTTTCTATGGATTAAAATGCATTCTATTTGGGATCATTCACACAAAACACATTTTTGCAGCACAGCGGAATGGAAAAAAAACAAGGTCTCAAGGCACTTTTTTTTCAAGTGCAACTGTCAAAAACATCTATCTAGCGTGTGTTTACATACATTATAAGAAAAAAAAAATCCATAGAAAAGTGTAATGTTCTGCCAGGACATTATCCATTAAATTTATAGACATTTCCCTTAACCCTAAAGCACAATACAATGCAATGTGTAATTCAAAATATGGGTTGAATACCTGTGAAAAATCATTGGGCCCTATTTTTACAGGCTTTTCTTAAAATGTAAATGCAGCAGCATGCTAGTCTACTTAGTGTCCAAATCATTTTTGAGACCACTATACAATAAAACTGTCAATATTTACATATACCAACTTTACTCAGTTTAATTCCATGAATCACTTGTTGGCTGATTACAGCAAGTCTGTTTGCATAACAAAACTTACTAAAACACAGAAACCGCAATACAGCAAGTCTTCATTGGCTGTACCTCACAAAGTAAGCTTCCAGACACCAGCGAGGTAATTTATTCAGCCAAACACTGTTAAAAGAACAAATAGTGCCCCTCAACGTTTTTAACGCCATTCTTGCTTATGGATATTTGACTTGCTTTGGTGTTCTGTCTCCGAAAGCCCCTTTGAAAAGACGGGCCCCAGTGGGATAAATTATAGTTGAAGTAAATGAGGGTGTTTTCATTAGAAAGCAGTGCTGTCAGCAGTACAGCAGTACAGTACAGTGAGAACACCAGAGTACAGGCAATGAAACAGAAACTTCAACAGTCTCAAGACTCGAATGATTCTTCACTGTGTGCCCATATCTCATAGTGGAGTAAAACACCTTCACAGCATCTGAGATGCAATAAATAAGGGACTTTATCTAACACGATTCTTAAAGGAGTAGTTCATTCAAAAATGAAAATGTGTTCACCTTCAGGCCATCTAAGATGTAGATTAGTTTGTTTTTTCATCTGAACATATTTGGAGAAATTTACCATGACATCACTTGCTCGCCAATGGATCCTCTGCAGTGAATGGGTGCCGTCAGAATGAGAGTTCAAACAGCTGATAAAAACATCACAATAATCCACAAGTAATCCACACCACTCCAGTCCATCAATTAGCATCTTGTGAAGTGAAAAGCTGCATGCCCGCAATAAACAAATCCATCGTTAACTTTAAAACGTCGCTTCTGGCCAAAACATGAGCCCATAATCCATAATAACACTTCCTCCAGTGAAAACGTCCAATCCCTGTTGTCCTCTCACAACAAAATCCACTGTATATTTTGTTTAGAACTGCTTTGGACTGTTTTCACTTGAAAACAGTGCTTGGTGTGTGCATATTTCTCTCCTAATTCAGACGAGATTACATTTTCACTGGCGAAAGCAATATAATGGATAGGGGACTCATATTTTAGCCAGAAGCAACAGTTTGAAGTTAAAAACATCTTAATGATGGATTTGTTTCTTACAAACACAAAGCTTTTTCACAAGACAACTCAACTTCACAACTTCACAAGATGTTAACTGATGGACTGGAGTGGTGTGGATTACTTGTGGATTATTGTGATGTTTTTATCAGCTGTTTGGACTCTCATTCTGACGGCACCCATTTACTGCAGAGGAGCCATTGGTGAGCAAGTGATGTAATGTTAAATTTCTCCAAATCTGTTCTGATGAAGAAACAAACTCATCTACATCTTGGATATTCAGAGAGATTAAGATTACATTTTCAGTCAATTTTAATTTTTGGGTGAACTATTCCATTAAATGAGTGACTCTCCTAAAACATTGCATTGACTGTTTAAGCGCTCTGACATGCCAACGTCTGTCTCATTTTTAGAGTTTTTGTTTCAAATATATAACAAATTACACTAAATTAACATGTTAAATTGACAGCCCAACTCATTAGCATTAGGATAAAGAATGGGCGCAGAGGGAATACAGAGGGTGAGCAAAAACAGAAGAGAGACAGAAAAGAGAGAAACTGTCACAGTCCAAAATGCATTAACCACAATGATAAACCTCTCGCTTCTCTGCATATGGCCCTTTCCATATTAAACAAAGGAGACAAATCAGTCGACACATTCACCTGGAGGCCTTTTCATCAATCTGAAGAGCACAAGTGGATTTAGATGTGCTTCCAGCTTAGGGCTGTGCGGGTCAAGGCAGATTCCTCATCAAACATCCTGCCGGACAAAAGCTTTGTGGTTCAGTGATATTTTGCCACTTATTGCTCTGTTTGTAAAGCTTATGGATGAAAAAATCCATCCCGTTGTCCTCTCACATCAAAATCTACCAAAATAATTGTTTAGAACTTTTTTGGACTATTTTCGCTTATAAACAGTGCTTGATCTGTGCAGATTTCTCTCCTGATTCAGATAAGTCACCTTTTTCACTGGAGAAAGAAATATTATAGATAGAGGACTCATATTTTAGTCAGAAGCAAAGGTCTGAAGTTAAAAACAACTTGATGAACTTGTTTATCTACATCAACATCTTGGATGGTTTTGAGGGCGAGTACATTTTTAGCAAATTTTCACTTTTGGGTGAACTATTCCTTTAAGGTTAGGGCTCTGTGTGCAAGTATTATCAATAATACTAGCAACCACTTAACATGCTGCTATGGAAGCCCGTTTCCGCCACTGAATAAAAAATAAACAAGGTAATTGCAACTTTTTCATCTCACAATTCTGACTTTATAACTCGCAATTGTGAGTTTATATCTCACAATTCTGTGAAAAAAAGTCTGAATTGTAAGATAAAAAGTCGCAATAACCTTTTCTTTTTTTTTTATTCAGTGACGGAAACGGGCTTCGTGTGGTCGTGTGGCAATAAAATAAATTCTAAATGCTTTTTGAGAAACTTATGTCTTGAACTCTGGTTGGGTATAGCTGTAAAACGTTGCCACCTTAATTGGCACAGACAGCTCTTACGCTTCCAAAACTAACAGGATAAAGGTGGGTTTAAAAATGATATGCCCACATACTTAACTTTCAACGAGCCAATAATGCATAAAATATGAAGCCTATTCGCCATGTTGTTCTTTTACAGTGCATAACATTACAGCTTTCTTTCCCATTTAACCATTAGCTAAATCACCTTGAGCGGTGCCTCAAAAGCCTGCACAGGCTTTAAAGTGAGGATTTTCTTCTTTCAGTTGCTCCTGTAGAGTATATGTTTGTACTGCATGTAAACCAGTGTACTCAGGGATACAGTGAGAGGACGACTTCACCCAAGACAATCTTGTGCCTTGGCATTTGCAAGCTTTTTTTGTCTGCTCGTTCTTATTTACCCAAGTACCATTCTAGCCCCGTGACAATACTCTAAACCAGTTCTGGCCAACAAAGTTCATATATTCTTATTAGCTAGACAATGGAAAGAGCGTTATCTTACCTGGCCAGACACACTAGCAAATAATGCTGGTAAAAATGCACAAATTGGGTTTAGTATATAAAAGTGCTTTTTTTGGTTGACTGCTAGGTCGTTTCTCATGTACACAAAGTGTACTTTGTTTTTAAGAGCTGGTTAGAATTATTTTTTTTAGAATTACAAACTTCTGTGTTTCATGAACTGTTTTTGATGCAACTTCTCTAACAGAAACTGCATGAAAAACATAGATAAAAACGTCATAGCATTGCAGTCCAGTCAACAAAAATGACTTACTGAAGTATTTGTTAAAGTTTTGTTGTTGTTGTTATCATTCACTTCAACAGCAAAGATTAGATAAACAAAATATGCACAATTACAATACATAACCATCCAATTGGTCGATCTTGCCAGCTATCTGATATTTCTTCATATTCATGTCAACCATGGATGAAAATCGTTCATCTGAGTAACTTCTCGTATCCCACCAAAGACTCCCTTTCGAGTTCCATACAAACACACCTAGAGCCATCTTATGTCTCTGTTATCGAATGTCATGAAAATTACCTCAGAGTGACCTTCTTGCTTCTGTTCCAATTATATTGCACAATGTAATGAACAAAAGCTTTGAGAGAGGTACAATTATTAAATATTTTAACTAATATCAATATTTCACGTTCCACATATTTGTTTGGTGAGAAGCTGCTCCTCGTTACTGCACAATTTAACAATATTTTCGACGAAAAAAGCAAAAATGCTTTGCAATGTCAATTCATTCAAGCAAGAAGAATTTACAAAAAAACATTACAACTTTATTAGCACATTTTACTGAAACATTGCACTGTTCACGCAAATTAACAATTGGGTAAATCTTGTAAGCAAAAGTAACTGAGGGTTGGAGTCAAGATCAATTATCAATTAATCAGGGATACAGTGAGAGGACGACTTCACCCAAGACAATCTTGTGCCTTGGCATTTGCAAGCTTTTTTTGTCTGCTCGTTCTTATTTACCCAAGTACCATTCTAGCCCCGTGACAATACTCTAAACCAGTTCTGGCCAACAAAGTTCATATATTCTTATTAGCTAGACAATGGAAAGAGCGTTATCTTACCTGGCCAGACACACTAGCAAATAATGCTGGTAAAAATGCACAAATTGGGTTTAGTATATAAAAGTGCTTTTTTTGGTTGACTGCTAGGTCGTTTCTCATGTACACAAAGTGTACTTTGTTTTTAAGAGCTGGTTAGAATTATTTTTTTTAGAATTACAAACTTCTGTGTTTCATGAACTGTTTTTGATGCAACTTCTCTAACAGAAACTGCATGAAAAACATAGATAAAAACGTCATAGCATTGCAGTCCAGTCAACAAAAATGACTTACTGAAGTATTTGTTAAAGTTTTGTTGTTGTTATCATTCACTTCAACAGCAAAGATTAGATAAACAAAATATGCACAATTACAATACATAACCATCCAATTGGTCGATCTTGCCAGCTATCTGATATTTCTTCATATTCATGTCAACCATGGATGAAAATCGTTCATCTGAGTAACTTCTCGTATCCCACCAAAGACTCCCTTTCGAGTTTCATACAAACACACCTAGAGCCATCTTATGTCTCTGTTATCGAATGTCATGAAAATTACCTCAGAGTGACCTTCTTGCTTCTGTTCCAATTATATTGCACAATGTAATGAACAAAAGCTTTGAGAGAGGTACAATTATTAAATATTTTAACTAATATCAATATTTCACGTTCCACATATTTGTTTGGTGAGAAGCTGCTCCTCGTTACTGCACAATTTAACAATATTTTCGACGAAAAAAGCAAAAATGCTTTGCAATGTCAATTCATTCAAGCAAGAAGAATTTACAAAAAAACATTACAACTTTATTAGCACATTTTACTGAAACATTGCACTGTTCACGCAAATTAACAATTGGGTAAATCTTGTAACCAAAAGTAACTGAGGGTTGGAGTCAAGATCAATTATCAATTAATGAATTTTTTTATATTTTTTAAAATGTTTGAAAACTGGGTTTAAGTTTCACATTTTTGACAACAAATATTATATTCGTAAACTAAAATTGCATGCTATTTCAGAGTCAAAGTAAAAAATAAAAATAAAAAAAAGACGACAAAATATTGAGTATTGACATTTGTCAAGAAAAAAAACCTGAAAATGACGAAAAAGGAAAATTAACAGTTCACCTCCCTTCCTCGCTATGTTATGCAATCTTTAACCTTTTTTTCAGCTTTTGTTAGTAAAATGCAAAGGTTGCGTATACACATCCAGACGAATAATATATATATATAACGATCCAATCCCCAGTCTAGGGTTGGGGAATGGGAGTAACAGGTTAACTAAAACTCATACGGAAGAAATCAATAAAACGTGGGAGGAATCACTCCAGTCCTCTGCTCCAGAAAAAAATAATAATAATAAAATTAAAAAAAATGCAAACACCACCTAGTTTGGCAAACTTACTTTATTTAGGAAAGCCAGAATTGTGGAAGTAATAAATATCTTCAGGAGAGAGCCTGGCCAAAACAACAACCAAAATAGCAGCTGACTAACAGGAGGAGTACTAAATAACCTATGCGAGTAAAGGAAAAGAAATCAACAACATAAGCTTTCCTCAACTCCCTCACTAACCAAAAACAGGGATAAACAGATGTACAAAACCAAATGGCACCCACTCCCTACAGCTTCCAACCTAAGCACAAACCAAATAAACCAAAATGAGTTACACTACCTTTTAATACCGTAACAAGGAAAGTAAGATTAAAGTAAATTTACATACCCTATATGGTTACAACACAATCAGCTAGTCAACAGGGACACAACTCACTTTCAGAAGTATACACTTAACAGATAACTTATTTAAGTTACCCCTTCAATCAACAGATGTCTTAAAGAGAAAACACCCAACACAAGTCTGGAGCAGGGGAGAGGGATCAACACTTTTAAGAAGTCCTTTTTTTGGCAGTAAACAAACCAGCCCTGAATTAAATCAACTTAACATGAACTCCAAAAAGTAAAGAACAATAATGCACTTATTTCCCTGCAGACCAGCTGCATTAGTAAGCACTTACTGCCACATTTATACTGTGATAAGAACAAATGTTGCACCCACACTTTGTTTACATCACTTTGCAAGGTCAAAGAGTACAAGCAAGAAAAAAGGAAATAGAAGAAAAGCGTCAACAGCTCAGAATCAATTGCTAAAAATCTGAGGGTGAATTGTATTCATTTTTCTGCCTTTGAGCACTGCATTCTGCAAAGCAATGTCATGTAGTAATTTTGTCCCTCTTTTGTAATGTGACTTAACAAATTAATGTGACTTAATAAATGCGATAAATGGTAACAAACACCCATATGACCACATAAACATGCTCCTTAAAAGTGAAGTATGTCATTTCTGCACCACGAGCAACAAATAATAATGTTCAAGCATGTTTCTTTACACTCGTTCATTTAGCCGACACTTTTATCCAAAGGGACGTTCAAAGCATGTACATGTATTTATGTATATTTATGTATGCATGTATGTATATGTGTGTGTGTGTGTGTGTGTGTGTGTGTAGTCTGAATGTTCATTTGGCCACTAGCAACAAATAGTAGTTTATACGTATTAATTTAGCTAAAACTTTTATCCAAAGGGACGTTCAGTTTTATATAAAAAGTAGTTCAAATTGGGTTTAACTTTGGCCAGATTTTCTGATAACAAATATATTTGTAAACTAAAATGACATGCTATTTCAGAGTAAAAAAGATTACAAAATATTGATTAAAAAGAAATTTTTGTCAATTGTAAAAATCCTGACAATAATGAAAAATGTATAAAAAGAACATTTCACCTCTCAAATTTAATTTAGAAAAATTATGTAATATAACATTGATCAATATTTGTCAATATTGGACATTTACAGTATATTGGAGGATTTCATCTATTTTTATATTTAGATCACCTTGTCAGTCATTTAATGCTTAAAGTTTAATCAAATCTTTGAAAACACTAATTGAGTGACACTGTTAAATGTAATCTTTAACAAATATCAAAATAAATATTTTATACTTTTGTGATTCCGTAAACTCACTTGCTGTATTAAAAACAATTGCTTTTCATTTTTAATGTTTTATTTTAATTTATATTTTATAATATATTTCATCCCTATATTTAATAAATCAAATTTCATTTATTTAGTCATAATGGTATACATTTTAATATTAGCCATTAAGCTGCTATAAAAAATAATACCAGAATTTAAAATATTGGTGCATCCCTGAGCCAGAAACATCAGACCACTCAAACAAACACCACAAAGCAACAGACCTTTCAACCTACAAATGGCTTAGTTGTCTCTACATATGAAACTGAGATGAGAGAAAGTACTTTAAATATCACACTTCACCTTAACATACAAACAGCACTTAGAAAAAGACAGAAAACAAGTGACCTCTAACAAACCCCCAAGGCTAGTGCTTGCTATTCACTGTCTGGGGTCTGACTAGTCTGCCCTCATTTTACACTCGCTCTGCCCAGCAGCACATTGCAACTGACCTTAACTACAAAATCAGAAGAACTACTCATCTTTAACTCCCCATAGAGGCAGCGTGGAGCCCGGCCAGGGCTGCAGTGACACTATCACACCTGCTTCTGCAGCGGGACGCTGGCAGTTCAGTGACTCATAGTCAGATCGCCAACAGTTACGATGGAAAAAAACACTAATCCATGCCAAAAACGCAGATACAGAGCCAAAAGAGCATCTCTGTGAAGGTAAAGAGTGAATTATTTGATCTTTTGTAGTAGAGATGGGTGGATATAGTAACTTTGTCAGGCTTTTAGAATCCGTTGCAACCATTTTGCGCTATTCTGAAAAGATTTCACATATCATAAGAAGTTCATGTGTACATGAAGTGCTTGAGTTACAATTTTCACGCCACAATGCAAGAACTGGATGTCCACAAGTCTGGTTTATAGTAATATCTACTTTGCAATGTGTCAGTTGAAGGTAAAAAATGCTTTGAAAACCTTTCTTCTTTTTTACTGTCAGATTTGCCCGCTTGTACACCTCAGATGTCTCAAACTAAACCTCTTTCATGGAGTGAAGAGTGCATTTATTGCAGTTCCAGTCTGAAAGGGAGGGATACATTGTCAATATGATGTCTGAGGTATTTTCCTGTCGAAAGAGTTTAATGGGAGAGGCTGATGGCAGGCTTGTCTCTGACTCACAGCCGTTATGCATGATCAGCCCACATGTGTTCGCAAAAAAGCCAGACCGTCACACACATTGCTAAATGATTCCTCGGATAATTGCACGAGACTCCAAACGAGTGTGTAACTCAAGGTTATCATTTCAAACTGATGCAGCACAAATTACAGCATGACAGTGCCATTCTCAAATATACACCATTCTGCTTTCTTTGAGTGCAAGAGAACTGAAGGAACAGCTGGAGTTTAGGACTCATTTTAGGAAAATTGGCTAGACAGCATCTTCAAACATTGTCAGTAAAGGCTTGCGGACTCCCTGTCTTGTGACACATTGTACACTTGAATGCTTAGAAACCTTTAAAACTGACTTGCCAATCCGCCTATATTGAAAAAGACTATTGTCATTTGACAACAGGAAAACTCAGATACAAAGAAAAATATATGGTAAATAAAAAAACTTTCAGATCTCATTTTCTGCATTTATGATTTTTTTTTTTCATTTGAAGTTCCATGAGATCCAACACAATATAAAATTAAATTTCAGAAAAAATTTGTAACATTTCATGTTGGCAGCCAGCCACACCTTGTGAAAGTAAGAATTAATAAAACTGTCAAAATAGCTTTAAATAATCAAAATAGTCTCACCGAGACTCATGATTCATCCAGTATTGACTCTTCAGTCAATTCAGCACACTTTTGCATATTTTCAGCACATTGTTATTTTTTACTTTAAATTAATTTTGAATTATCAGTCCCAGAGAGACTATTTTGACTACTTAAGACTATTTATTTATTTGTTTGTTTGCCAGTGTAAACAACATTTACAATGAATTTCTTGAAATTAAATTAATAGCCTTTCAACAATTGATTCAAGTGAATCAACAAATGCCATACATATTGAACTATTTCATTGACTCAGCTGTGATACATATGTATGCAGCATCTATCTTAATAAATCATGCATATGCCGTTTTAGTTGCTAATTTTTCCATGTGGGAAAAAAATGAATCCATATCCACTGATTACCGACCTCTGGAACAAATGCAAATGGAGTAAGACAAGCTAAATGCTAATGCTTTTGCAGAGGTAACCCAAAACTCTCAAAAGTTCTTGTGTTTGAGAGACGCAGACTGTGATAAAGATGATGACAGATAACATCAGTGTGGCAAAATGTCATCTTTGTAGTTTTAGATGCTTGTGTTGCTGTAGGGGTTACAGAATCAGATAAAGACACATCCTCTTATTAAAGATTCATCAGCCTCTGTCACTGAATCAAACGTGTGGCAATGATTCATTGTGGGGAAGAGTGAAAGAAAAAGAATTGTTATCTCAACCCAGCACAGACAAAGGTGCCAGTTTTAACGCCCAACTCCCTCAAGGAAACAACTACTCTTTCCAGATTATGTTTGCTGTTTCCCAGTTCTCCTTGTTATTGAGAAAGAGAGGCAGGACGGCTCGGTGGGCAGCCACTGAGGTCTTTAGTACATAATTTACTGTTAGTCTGGCCTTTGTGCCTTTCCTAAATACCAGGATTGCGTAAAACAGCTTTCATTAAAATTACAAAATTACTTTTTTTCTGCAGTACTTATGAAATGCATCAAATTATCAAATTGTCTGTCTTGGCTGAGTGTCATAAGAAACATTAGCCCAGCATGAGGAAAACCAGAATAAAGAGCAACAGTGACCCCTGGAGTTTAAAAGGATACAGGTCGGAATTAATCTCTGTGCAATCAATATGACACAAAGCAGGTGCAGTTTTCTCAGTTCTTGTTGATCCAGTCACTTCTGGACCTTTGTGTAATGTGATTTTTTTTCCTAAATGCAAGTCAGTTATTGAAATTTTTTTTTTCTTAGTGTAAACAAAATATTGTACCAGTAACATTTAAAATAATAAAACATTATTTAAGACTAAAATACTCACAGACACTCATCAATACACTCAGAAGAACCACAGAAGAACCATTTTGGGTTCTTCAAAGAACCTTTCAGTGAACGGCTCTTAGTGTGAAGAAAGTTTTAATTATCCAAAGAACGTTTTTCCATTATAAAAGATATTTTTGTGGAATGGAAAGGTTCCATGGATGTTTGACGTTCTTTGTGGAACCATCAATGCCAAAAAAAGAACCTTTATTTTTAAGAGTGAGCAGAGATATTCACAGACTATAGATTGTTCTCGACATAAAACCTCTATCATCGTATCTCAAAGGGTGTTTTGTCTATGGAGTCACAGTAGCATTGCACATGAGAGACTGCTCGTGTCTGCAATCTAGGTCATTACTGAAATTGTGCTGACCTCAAAAGCTTGCTAAACACCTGTGTGGCATTAGTATAATGCCAAATTCTTCAAAACAATCTAAACAGTTGCTAAATGTATGACATAAAATCTTACTGGTAGCATTTAGCATTTGTAAGGCTGCAATTCATAGACTGCCCCTCTGACTCTCTACCTCACCATCAGGGAGCTGCAAATTGATTCGTAGGTGTCTATAGCTAGATGATAATTGTTTTACATTGAGACGTTGATGCAATTTCCAAATGTATATGAGCTAGTAGGCAATTTTTTTGCGGTTAAAATCTGAATCAGTTTTTTTTTTCTTGCATCATTCCCAGCTGAATTACCTACTGTTTTTGACAAACACCAGGGTCGTATGGTAATTAATTTGTTTTAGTATCAACTCGACGTGGACAAGGAGGAATTGGCCCAAAAGTGATTGTGAAAATCTTGCTACAGTTAAGTCCTGATATTTGACATGTTTGCCAGTAATGAGAATTTGGATGCTTGGAACGTGCAGGAGTGAATCTCCCATTAAGTCAGAGTATAAATTGGTGTTATTTTAGTTTTATTTACATACTGTATTTATTAACATTTTTAATTAGCTTTTATTTTTTATATTTGCAGTTTTCACTTTACTAATTTTCTTATGTGTTTTGTCTTATAAATATATA
>NW_015627248.1:774872-775666 GCF_001515625.1 Sinocyclocheilus rhinocerous
TATATATTATTAGCTTTAATTTTTTTTTCTTTTTCTTTTTTGAAGTTACTTGCCAAAAGGCAACATTTCTTATTTTTTAATTAAAAACAATCTACATCAACATTTCAAAGTTTTTACATTAACATTCTAAATATTAAGTTTTCCATCCAATATTTATATTTTATTTTATTTTATTTTATTTCAATTACAGACACCTATTTTTTTAATTTTCAATTTTACTTTAATGAACAATAACAACAAATTCAAGACAAATTACATAAACTTGCTGACAAAAAACCTTAAATGGGTTTGATGGTGTAACTTAAACCAGATAACACCAGCAAACCATCTTAGGCTGGTTTCTTTTCAGCAGGGTGATAACAAGAGAAGCATTAATAGAATCAGTTTAACCCTTTGATATAACATTGTTAATTAAAGTAATAGTAGCGACCAAATGTGCATTACAGAGGTGATTCCCAGCTGAATTACCTACTGTTTTTGACAAACACCAGGGTCGTATGGTAATTAATTTGTTTTAGTATCAACTCGACGTGGACAAGGAGGAATTGGCCCAAAAGTGATTGTGAAAATCTTGCTACAGTTAAGTCCTGATATTTGACATGTTTGCCAGTAATGAGAATTTGGATGCTTGGAACGTGCAGGAGTGAATCTCCCATTAAGTCAGAGTATAAATTGGTGTTATTTTAGTTTTATTTACATACTGTATTTATTAACATTTTTAATTAGCTTTTATTTTTTATATTTGCAGTTTTCACTTTACTAATTTTCTTATGTGTTTTGTCTTATAAATATAT
>NW_015627248.1:775713-778127 GCF_001515625.1 Sinocyclocheilus rhinocerous
AGTTTAACCCTTTGATGTAACATTGTTAATTAAAGTAATAGTAGCGACCAAATGTGCATTACAGAGGTGGCATGTTTTAATTATGATGTTTAAGCTGCCTGATTTTCAATATCATGCTCTATCTGGACCGTAATGAAGGCAGGATGTACTTGGCCTACAGTATGTGAATATGAATGAAAAATTACAATGCAACTCCATCTTTCTTGTGAATTAATTGGCCTAAGAATGCAGTTTTATCACGGATGAGCCATGCAAATGTTCTTTTATAGACATCACCCTGACAAACAATTACCATCCGAATGTGCTTATATCATAATTCTCGTTCCCACAGCCATTTGAGTTCAGTCTGTGGGGAAAAAAGGTCGGGTGACAGATTTATATTGGCTATGTCAGCATAAACCACAAAACAGAGCAAACTGGCAGTTACAGAAAGAGTGAGGGCAATACGCATGACCTTTACATCCTGACAATTCATGTCGATGCACAAATTTAGTGCTCCCGATTTGAATGAATTGCCTGATAATATGAACTGAAGAAGGTATACGTTGGTATATGTTGTAAACAATGCAAGGTTAAAATTAGTGTTCATATGGAAACACTTTATTTTAAGGACCAATACTCACTATTAACCGGTTGCTTATTAGCAAGCATATTACTAGCATATGGGCTGTTTATTAGTATCTATAAACCACATATTATTCTGCATTACCGTATTTTAGATCCCTTAATCCTACCCCATACTTAAACTTAACTACCTTACTAACTATTAATAATTAATAAACAAATAAGGAGTTTCTTCACAGAAAAATCTTTGTTAATAGTGAATATGTGTTCCCTTTTCTAAAGTGTTACCGTTCATACTGAAGTAAACGCTAAACAGCAGACGCAAAGAGAAATTTGATCAAAATACAGTAAAAACACTGTTTTAAAAACGTGAAAAATCATTACAATTTAAAAGAACAGATTTCTATTGTTTTGAATATATTTTTCCTGTGATGGTAAAGCTGAATTTTCAGCATCATTACTCCAGTCTTCAGTGTCACATGACCCTTCAGAAATCATTCTAATATGCTGTTTTGGTGCTCAATAAACATTTCTCTTTATTATCAGTGTTGACACCACTTGTGCTGCTTTGCTTAATATGTTTGTGGAAACCATGACTTTTCAAGATTCTTTGATGAACAGAGATTTCAAAAGAGATCTTTTATAACATTATAGATGTCTTTACTGTCACTTTTGATCACATTAATGTGCCCCTTCTGAATAAAAAGGATTCATTTCTTTATAAAAATAAATTGTACTTACTTAAAATCTTCTATATATTTAAACTCTTAAAAAAGCCAAAAAAACTGGCCATTTTTGGTATGTTCAAAAGCCAAGTAAACTAGCTAAAATTCAGTCTACAAACCTGCATACTTTCCCATAACAAATGTTGAAGATTAGCTAAAGTGTGTTACCATCATTTCAAGCCATTTTCTTTGATGATGGAGTCATTTCAGATCTGAAACGGAATATTATAGCCTGCCCAGAAGGATATTGTCTTTGATTGTTTTAAAGCCAGGAAAGGTTACACACAATTCCCCAAGTCCCTATTCCCGGCCTATTCCCCTCTCTCCGGCACCCTTTGCTCCAGTGCTAGCGAGAACCAGCGGAGAAGACCTTGACACATCTTTTCTAATATTCATCCTTCTGAGAGCTGTCCCCATTCGGAGTTCAGCCACACTGGGAATGAGAGATGATAGACCTTATTGAAATCGTTACTGCTCTCTCCTCCGCAATTTTTTCACTCGGCAGCCTTGACTGAGAGATTTTTATTGCCCTGCCCCTGGATGAGGGTGAAAAATAGCAATGATAGAAAAAAAAACAATAACCCAAAAAGAAAAAAAGTGTGCTATTCATATATGGCTGGCATAACATGCCTTTCGTTCTAATTTGCTTCCAAATATAAAGGCTAAAAACAAGGACCTACATAAAACTAGGAAGCGTCTAGATTTGACTCTATTTTTCTCTGAGACTCAACATAAAATTTTACAAAGCACAACAGAGGGTGCCATTCATATCTACCGTTCTGCACCATAAAGTTTTAGGAGGATGGGCCGAGATAAAGGAGAACATCACAGGAGCCCAATCTGGTGGTGGAAGTGTGAACGCTTGCCACAGGACATGGCATGTTCCTCCTCTCCCTCATTACAGCCACATCAGAGGACGGAAACCTGAATGGATCTCCCACTGTTAGCTTAATTACCCTTCCTAATGAATGTATCCTCGTTTCAAAAGACATCTGTGGGAGTGACATTCTCCAGTCACAGCTATTCTTGCAGCAAGACAATGAAATTAACTTTCTGTGTCAAGTCTGAACTAACCAGATAAGGGTCACTACTTAGCTAGTAGTTAGATGTTCCTACATTGGTGGA
>NW_015627248.1:778985-785659 GCF_001515625.1 Sinocyclocheilus rhinocerous
CAGTTTAACCCTTTGATGTAACATTGTTAATTAAAGTAATAGTAGCGACCAAATGTGCATTACAGAGGTGGCATGTTTTAATTATGATGTTTAAGCTGCCTGATTTTCAATATCATGCTCTATCTGGACCGTAATGAAGGCAGGATGTACTTGGCCTACAGTATGTGAATATGAATGAAAAATTACAATGCAACTCCATCTTTCTTGTGAATTAATTGGCCTAAGAATGCAGTTTTATCACGGATGAGCCATGCAAATGTTCTTTTATAGACATCACCCTGACAAACAATTACCATCCGAATGTGCTTATATCATAATTCTCGTTCTCCCACAGCCATTTGAGTTCAGTCTGTGGGGAAAAAAGGTCGGGTGACAGATTTATATTGGCTATGTCAGCATAAACCACAAAACAGAGCAAACTGGCAGTTACAGAAAGAGTGAGGGCAATACGCATGACCTTTATATCCTGACAATTCATGTCGATGGACAAATTTAGTGCTCCCGATTTGAATGAATTGCCTGATAATATGAACTGAAGAAGGTATACGTTGGTATATGTTGTAAACAATGCAAGGTTAAAATTAGTGTTCATATGGAAACACTTTATTTTAAGGACCAATACTCACTATTAACCGGTTGCTTATTAGCAAGCATATTACTAGCATATGGGCTGTTTATTAGTATCTATAAACCACATATTATTCTGCATTACCGTATTTTAGATCCCTTAATCCTACCCCATACTTAAACTTAACTACCTTACTAACTATTAATAATTAATAAACAAATAAGGAGTTTCTTCACAGAAAAATCTTTGTTAATAGTGAATATGTGTTCCCTTTTCTAAAGTGTTACCGTTCATACTGAAGTAAACGCTAAACAGCAGACGCAAAGAGAAATTTGATCAAAATACAGTAAAAACACTGTTTTAAAAACGTGAAAAATCATTACAATTTAAAAGAACAGATTTCTATTGTTTTGAATATATTTTTCCTGTGATGGTAAAGCTGAATTTTCAGCATCATTACTCCAGTCTTCAGTGTCACATGACCCTTCAGAAATCATTCTAATATGCTGTTTTGGTGCTCAATAAACATTTCTCTTTATTATCAGTGTTGACACCACTTGTGCTGCTTTGCTTAATATGTTTGTGGAAACCATGACTTTTCAAGATTCTTTGATGAACAGAGATTTCAAAAGAGATCTTTTATAACATTATAGATGTCTTTACTGTCACTTTTGATCACATTAATGTGCCCCTTCTGAATAAAAAGGATTCATTTCTTTATAAAAATAAATTGTACTTACTTAAAATCTTCTATATATTTAAACTCTTAAAAAAGCCAAAAAAACTGGCCATTTTTGGTATGTTCAAAAGCCAAGTAAACTAGCTAAAATTCAGTCTACAAACCTGCATACTTTCCCATAACAAATGTTGAAGATTAGCTAAAGTGTGTTACCATCATTTCAAGCCATTTTCTTTGATGATGGAGTCATTTCAGATCTGAAACGGAATATTATAGCCTGCCCAGAAGGATATTGTCTTTGATTGTTTTAAAGCCAGGAAAGGTTACACACAATTCCCCAAGTCCCTATTCCCGGCCTATTCCCCTCTCTCCGGCACCCTTTGCTCCAGTGCTAGCGAGAACCAGCGGAGAAGACCTTGACACATCTTTTCTAATATTCATCCTTCTGAGAGCTGTCCCCATTCGGAGTTCAGCCACACTGGGAATGAGAGATGATAGACCTTATTGAAATCGTTACTGCTCTCTCCTCCGCAATTTTTTCACTCGGCAGCCTTGACTGAGAGATTTTTATTGCCCTGCCCCTGGATGAGGGTGAAAAATAGCAATGATAGAAAAAAAAACAATAACCCAAAAAGAAAAAAAGTGTGCTATTCATATATGGCTGGCATAACATGCCTTTCGTTCTAATTTGCTTCCAAATATAAAGGCTAAAAACAAGGACCTACATAAAACTAGGAAGCGTCTAGATTTGACTCTATTTTTCTCTGAGACTCAACATAAAATTTTACAAAGCACAACAGAGGGTGCCATTCATATCTACCGTTCTGCACCATAAAGTTTTAGGAGGATGGGCCGAGATAAAGGAGAACATCACAGGAGCCCAATCTGGTGGTGGAAGTGTGAACGCTTGCCACAGGACATGGCATGTTCCTCCTCTCCCTCATTACAGCCACATCAGAGGACGGAAACCTGAATGTATCTCCCACTGTTAGCTTAATTACCCTTCCTAATGAATGTGTCCTTGTTTCAAAAGACATCTGTGGGAGTGACATTCTCCAGTCACAGCTATTCTTGCAGCAAGACAATGAAATTAACTTTCTGTGTCAAGTCTGAACTAACCAGATAAGGGTCACTACTTAGCTAGTAGTTAGATGTTCCTACATTGGTGGAATGACACACTGAGTAAAATCTATAAATGCATGTTGCAAGTTGGGGAATCTTAAACTCAAACAAGAAAAATAAGAATAATTCACCCAGAAGAAATTTATACTGCTCAGGAGTTGAGTTTTCATTGCTCAGGAGGTTCAGATTCATCTGGGTATCAAGGTTTTCTCAGATGTGTCTTCTTAGAGCTATAAAAAATGTTTGATATTGGAACGGTCTGAGGAGAAATATTTCATATTGAAGAGTTCATATTTGATATCTGTTACTTGTTCACTTAGTAAATCTAAGCACAGTTCAAATCATTGTTGAGATCTCTTCTGAAACTCTAGAGGAGACACATTTGAGAGTTTACTGTGGTATTTTTCTCGAAAGAATTTAATTTAATCTCATTTCAGTCTAGGAGAAACGTCTGGGATATTTAAGAGATCTCATTTATGATTTCCTTTCCTATGGACATCTTACATCGTCATTCTGTTCTCAAATTATCAGGTTTTGTTCAATTGTACTTTTTTTTACAGACAAAACAACATATACTGTCTTATTACAGCAATTTGGTGACCTTGTGCTCTTGACAACACACTTGCACCTCTATGTCCTACACAAGTATCGAGCATTAGACAAATCAATGAATTGCCATTGGCTGCCGTGGTTCTTACTCTGAAATTCAAGAGCTCCTTCAGCACCTTTAACCTTAAAGATTCCTTCACTGAAACAACAAACACACACCCACACAGGAAAAACACCACATATGAACAGACTGTCACAAACGAGACTCCCGCTGTGCCTCCTGCTCACCACCAGAGGGAACTCTCTCCCGAGTTTTGAACTTCAATCCGGTCTACACACATACACATACACACACACATACCTGGCTCTGATTGCACTGCACCTGATTCCCATTAGGTGACTATTTAAACAGCTCTCAGACTCTCCCTCATTGCGAAGTCTTGTATTGCCCCGGTGTACATTTCTGAGCGTTTCTTTCCGTGTCTGGCCTCTCTGTGTATTACCTGAACTTCTTCACTCCTTCTGATTGCCTGCCGCCTGCCCCGAACTCTTGCTATTGTTTCATTGACTACTGATTGTTTGCTGCCTGCCCCGACCCTTTGCACGCCCCTGGATAACGATTTGATTTCTCTCCTCTGTTGTGTTTGCTGGTGTTTGACTTTGCCTGTTGATTACGATTTCTAATAAACTGCAGATGGATCCTCACTCTGTTGACGCCTCGTTACAGAAGACTTCGCCATTATATGATCCAGCAGCTTTGGCTCAACTTACCACGGAAGTATCAGCTCAGGCGAATCAACTCGACTGACGACACTATCGGAGGAGCTTGTTAACGTGCTTCGGAGTATGCGCCTTTCATCTCCGGAATCAGCGCTTAGTCAGCCGAGCATGGGCACGTCATCCCCTTCCACTCCCTCGATGAATCCTCGCCTGGCTCTTCCAGACAAATTTGACGGAGACCCCACGAAGTGTAAGGGATTTCTGTTACAATGCTCCTTATTCAATTCCGATACCCATTGCCACTAGTACCACCGGCCTTGGAGCAACTTCGCAAAGCCAACTACTTCTCCAAGTTAGATCTCCGCAACGCTCTCCTTCTGATTGCCTGCCGCCTGCCCCGAACACTTACTATTGTTTCATTGACTACTGATTGTTTGCTGCCTGCCCCGACCCGTTACACAGACATATAAAACTATTATGGATCAGACCACTGTTACCCCTGATAGTCAAGTGAGTTTACACATTCAGAATGTGAGCAGATGGAAAATTCAAAGACAAAAAGGAAGACAATCAGTAGTCTTATGGCACAGGTCATGATCTATATGATCTTCTCAAAAGATCTTAAAGTGATAGCGCACTCAAAAAATATAGATTCTGGCATCATTTACTCACACTTATGTTGTTCTTCAGACTTTTTAAATTTTTAATTAGTTTAGTTGCTGCCGTGTTTTGAGTTTGAGCTCCATCAAGTTAATTCTTTATTGTCTATTTTTTTATCTTAAATACGCTAGATTTAATTATATCGCATGGAATCGATCTTACTGATATAGATATCGTACCTCAAAGTGATGATGTTACTGACCATTTCCTTGTATCGTGCATGCTGCGTATTACTGATATTAACTATGGCTCCTCGTTATCGTCTGGGCAGAACTATTGTTCCAGTCACCAATGACAGATTCACAAATAACCTGCCTGATTTATCTCAACTGCTTTCTGTACCCATAAATACACATGAACTAGACGAAATGACTAGCAACATGGGCACTATCTTCTCTAATACATTAGAAGCTGTTGCCCCAATCAAATTATGTTACCTGTTTCTGATGCAGAAAAGCTAGTTCATGCATTCATGACCTCTAGACTGGACTATTGTAATGCACTGCTAGCTGGTTGTCCTGCATCTTCCATAAACAAGCTACAGGTAGTCCAAAATGCAGCGGCTAGAGACAACTTGATTTGTGAGCAGATCATTCAGACCATTCATGACTCACTCTTTGCGGAGACTGAATCAGCAAATGTATGGTTACTAGCCTTGAGTTTTAACAACTACCCCACCCTTTAAAGTAAAGGAAACTGATTTGCAAATTTGAAACAATTCAAGAATTTATCAACATCTCTTCAAGTCCTTTATACTTGACATGACCTGTCCACTGAGAGAAGCAAAGCTGGCAGGGGGAGACATTTGAAAAAGATTATATCGCAGTGAAATATTTTGAAGCTCTGAAAGCTGCTTTGGTAATTTGCCCATCAATCTGGACTTTATGCAAAACTTGACATTTAAAAAGATTAAAAGGAGGAAGATGCTTGAATGGGATAGACTGTGAGATGGCATTTGGATGCCAAATCAAAACAGCGTTCATGAACATGCAACAAGGCCTGAAATCTAAGACACAACTGAATCTCACTACAAAGTCTTTTTACTGTCAGTTTATTAGAGACTGAGTTGTACAAACACTGTTTGTGTGCTTTTCCCATCAGTAGCATGCAGAACACAGGCTTGAATTTACATATACTGTTCAAAAATGGGATCTGTAAGATTTTTTGCATTAAATTGATCGACTGTAAAAGTATAAAGAAATTATTTCTGAAGGATCATGTGACACTGAAGACTATGAAATGGCTGATGAAATTTCAGCTTTCAAATCAAAGAAATAAATTACATTTAAAATTTATTAAAATAGAAAACAGATTGTAATCATATTTACTGTTTTCACTGTATTTTTGATCAAATAAATGCAGCCTTGGTGAGCATAAGAGACTTCCTTCAAAAACATGTTACTGACCCCAATAATTTGGGAGCGTGTTTGTAATTTTAAGATGACAAAAGTTAAAATTACGGAGTTGTGCCTTTAAGAATGATACAACAATTGATTGGAGACTTCAAACAAAGTAGCAGGCAGACCAAACCATTGACAAATTTATTGATAAACTTGAATGTAACAGAAAGAATTATTCACCATATAATCTGCAAGCAAGCGATGTGACAAAACTAGAACAGTCTAGTCATAATTTAAAAATCCGTCTGTACTTCAAGTGCTAGTTGTAGACTGCTTCATTGATTCAGTTGAAGACAGTTCTAGCTTTGACAAAACAAAAAGAGCTGAAGCAGATATAAATCGCTGTTGGTTTTTCTTTTATATTATTGTCACGTTCACTACTGTGAGGGAGCGCGGAACGAGGAGACGAGGAGTACATCAACAAGGAGACTTTAATGACATCCAGGGAACCAGGATAACACAAGTAGCAGAGGAGGTTGACATATACAATACCGGACAAAGGAAGACAGGGCAGACTACACTTTAAATACTGGAGCAAATGAAGATAATTAACAAAACACAGCTGGAAACAAATGAACTAATCAGGGAACATAATGGGAACAGGAAGGACCAAATAAGGGCATAAGGAAACACATGGGAAAACCAGGAGTAAATGGAACAAAGAAACACAAAACAGGTCCATAACCCTGACATTACTCCCCCCTCCCGGAAGGCGCGTCCCGCACCGTAACAATTCCACCAGGGAGTGGGGGTTGGGCACCCTGGAGGCTGGTGCAGGACTGGGACACGGGGAATACCTCCAGGGCAGATCAGGCAGTCCAGGGTGCCATGGCGGAGCAGGGAGCTTTGGAAGCCACGGCGGAGCAGGCAGCTCTGGGAGCCACGGCGGAGCAGGCAGACTAGGAAGCCACGGCGGAGCAGGCAGACTAGGAAGCCATGGCGGAGCAGGCAGACTAGGAGGCCATGGCGGAGCAGG
>NW_015627248.1:788588-812431 GCF_001515625.1 Sinocyclocheilus rhinocerous
ATGGCGGAGCAGACAGTCCAGGAGGCCATGGCGGAGCAGACAGTCCAGGAGGCCAATGGCGGAGCAGACAGTCCAGGAGGCCATGGCAGAGCAGGGAGCTTGGGGAGCCTGGCCTCGGCACTCGGCCCGGCCTCCACGGATGGACCCCTACTCCCCCCCCCAAGAAAAAAATCCTTGGGGAGAATATCGTCATTAGAGGCCCTCCATAGGCCTAACTCGGGAACTGTGGCCCTCCCTGGGCTTGACTTGGGGCTTGAAAATGCCACGGCCGGCGGGCTTGACTGAGGAACGGCCGGCGGGCTTGGGAATGCCGCTTACTTTTTGTGTGGTCCGGTATTCTGTCACGTTTGCTACTGTGAGGGTGCGCGGAGCGAGGAGTACATCAACAAGGAGACTTTAATGACATCCAGGGAACCAGGAAAACACACGTACCAGAGGAGGTTGACATATACAATACCGGACAAAGGAAGACAGGGCAGACTACACTTTAAATACTGGAGCAAATGAAGATAATTAACAAAACACAGCTGGAAACAAATAATGAACTAATCAGGGAACATAATGGGAACAGGAAGGACCAAATAAGGGCATAAGGAAACACATGGGAAAACCAGGACATGGTGTATATGGAACAAAGAAACACAAAACAGGTCGATAACCCTGACAATTATAGTCATGAATATTAAAAACAGAAAACAATTCATCCAGTTAGAGGACACAAGATTTTCTACCAAATTACCTCTTGTTTTCTAAGCTAGTCATCTCTAGCATAGTTCACTTAAAAAATGAAAATTTACTCACCCTCATGTTGATCTAAACTTGTATGACTTCTGTGAAACATGAAAGATATTTTTTAAATCTTTTTTTGTTGTTTTTTTATGCAGGAGTCCAAACAGCATTGGCATCCAATGTCATTTGGACTCCAGAGTTTTTCAGAATAGCTTCTTTTGTGTTCTGCAAAAGAACAAAAGTCACATAGTATTAAAATAACATGATGTTGAGTAAATAAAGAAAGAATTTTCATTTTGGGGTAAAGTTGGGAAAGGAGAAGTATTTTAACATTGTTTTGCACATAGAGAACAACAAAGAAACTGCTGATCCATTCAACTGGCACCTACTACTTTCAGGCAGCACCTGAAAACCTCAGGCCAGTTGGACATCAAGCTTTTTGATCTGCCACAAATGGCACATTTTCAATTGATCTAACCATAGCCACAAAGCCACCCTTGGCAGATCTGCAGATGTCTACCACCAGGTGCCTGAACAGCCTGAAACCAATGAGAATTATGGAGCAGACTCTTAAACAGAGACCCGATGTGAGCGTTTTCCCCCTCGGGTGGCAGAAAACTTTTGTTTGAACACGTGGATTCCCCTGCCATATCCCACATCTGCCGTCATGAATGAGATTGGCTTTGTTACGAGTGCTCCGATAAACTCCTGGCAGCACTTTGTTTGTTTGCGAGGAGAAAATGAGGGGAATTTATCAGTGGGTTCATCTGTGGTTTTAACTCTGTCAAAAACTGTTTGTGTTGCGGATGTTCAAATGTGTCCAAACGCAGATAAAAACTGTGTTTCAGATTATAACTCGTGATAGTTCAATCTCCATTTAGATTTGTGTTTTTGCCTGTAACCTCTAAAAGTTTTCAGGGTTGTAAGATAAGATCAAAGGGATGTTTACGTCTTTATAAAAGCGGAGGCTGGAGGACTGAGGAGAAAAGCGCCGGTTCAAGTGCTGTAAGAGTGTCTTATTCGGAGCTGTAGAATCTCGTCTTGAAGGTGAGACTTGTTTCTGGATTGGCCGGGGCAGATCACATGACCTCTGGCCACCAAGATTAATAGAGCAGCAGAAATGGGGTCGATCAATACCCTGCTGCCTGAAGACAAATAGCATGGTTTCAATCCACCATTAAATTTGCCCTTGTTGAACTGCTGTTGATCAGAGGGAACACAAACCGCTCTTCGGACTCCATACATGATTGTTAAAGCCTCATTCAGTGCACACTTCTTCATTCCAGGGTGACTTAATCATGTTCCATAAAGAGATAGATAGATAGTCTGTGAGGCTTATATAGTCTCTCATTTCATGACTGGCATGTAATTTAGCATATGGCATCAAATTGAGTGGCATGTTGCTGGATCATCAGGTTTTCTTCAAGGCAGAAAAAGAAATTCACAAAAAAAAGAGGTACAAGATTCCCCTCAGGCTGAAAGTCCCACTGGAGCATGACAGTCTGGGATGCTTGGTATAGACAGCGCAGTTGATTCAAAGACATGTTACATATCATATATATTTTACTGATATGTGAAGGATACTACATCTAGTGTGTATTTCCTAAAAGCTAAGGAAATAATGAAGAAAAAAAAAAGAAAACGATTCTGTCATATTTACTCAACTTCATGTCGTTAAAAATCTGTGTGACTTTCTTATATATATATATATATATATATATGTATATGTGTGTGTGCATTTATAAAATTAGCCAATAAAAATTATTTATATTATGACATGATAGATAAATGGCCGATATTAAAATTCTATACTATTTCATCTAAATAAAATTAGACAAATAAAACTAAAATCTGTAGTTTTAAATGATGAATGAAAATGAACAAATAAATATACAATATTGACTGATATATATGCAAAAAAATAATAATAATAACAATAATAAATAAAACTAACCAATATGGTCCTCATATATATTATGCATTTATAATTCAATGCAATAATTTTGTGTAAGGACCTGACCGAAAACAATCTTGCCAGTAAACTCTGAAATGTGGAAAAGAGCAGCAAAAAAACCTGAACTCAAGACCCGGTTGATTGATGCTCATCCCCTGAGGATCTGAATGGTAAAAAACAAGGAAATATGACAAGGTGACAAGTATTTGAAACTGACAGTGAAGGTGAGAACAAAGTTCCCTGCACTAATTACCTTTCAGCACTTACATAGGAAGTAGTTTTACACCTCAAATGAAGTACACCAGACCTTACTTTACATTTTCCTATTGTATGTGACTGAACACATGCTGAACTTTCACTACAGACAGAGTCGAAATTTGATTATGTCTCTTGTTTTACATTTTTTTACACTGGTAGGCACTTTTACCACAGCCAGAGAACCATCAGAGCATGCAGTTCCCTTTTCCCTTAATAAGTTGTCATTTTTACAGTTAACTGGATAAAACGTTATACTTGGAAAGGAGACAATTCACTTTTGTATGTTTGATTTAAATATATCAAACAAATTTGCATGAGCGTGCACACACACACACACACACACACACACATCTCCTCTCATGACAGACTGAGGCTAATGCCTGATTTAGAGTTTCCTCCAATGCTGAAAATCAATGTTTGCTAAGCATTTATAGATGGAAAAAAAGAAGAAGAGTATAGAAGATAAACAGATCCCTTTATAGTGCAGAACACAAATACACAATCCTGGTGGACGATTTCCAATCTCCCAAACATCTGCTTGATATAAGCATAAAGGGAATGTCATATACACTCTTAAAAATAAAGGAAACTTTCCATTGTGCAGAAGTTCTCTTTCATAGGTTCACTCAACGCTGCGTCGCTATGACGCAATGGGAATGCCGAACGGGCCTGCATCTGCATCTGTTATTGAGGATTCAGTAACGTTTCTTTATTGTTGAAAAGGACTATTTAGTAACACTAAGGAAAAAGGTTCTTTTAGGAACTGTTCCCCTTTTGGCACTGTAGTGTTGGCTTAAACTCAAAATATAAATCAAAAGTGGCCATAATTAATTTCATAAAACACGCTCCTGTTCTGTAAACTTTTATCATATTATTACCCAATCTGACACTGAAACAGCTTTCCTTTTTTAAATTCATGATCCAGTCACATTGCAAAACACACACACACACACACACACACACAAATAATAGTTTGCATGGCTTTTCTGAGTTAAATTAATTTGCATATATAAGCATCAAATTGCCATGATTTAAAATCTGCCATAATTGTAGCAACTACACATTTAGATTAAGAATATTTAACTTCAAAGAGTTCAAATGGGTCACTCTACTTACATGGATTTTCATTGTCCAATACGTGCTTCAGCTCATGTTCACTATGACAAACCTCTTGAAAAGCAAAGCACTTGCTGTCTCAAACTATTAACTACATCACAACAAACTCACAAGACTTAAATAACTGATGAAATACTTTGAAACACCACAGAGAACGGGTAACGACAAACTATCTCATCCTTTTGAATAGTGAAACAAACTCATCCTGACATCACAAGCTGACAAACTGAGTTACTAAATGTGACAACAAAAATCAACAACAAAGGAAATAACACTATCAAACAGTCAATTTAACCATATTAAATATTCATGGCCCAGTGCATACTGGAAAGCGGACAAATGGGACTGAACAAAACTATTTTTGTAGGATCACAAAACTCACAAAAAT
Organism: Sinocyclocheilus rhinocerous; assembly: GCF_001515625.1. Lineage (NCBI taxonomy): Eukaryota > Metazoa > Chordata > Actinopteri > Cypriniformes > Cyprinidae > Sinocyclocheilus > Sinocyclocheilus rhinocerous. The sequence continues at coordinate 793,034 of NW_015627248.1, forward strand.
TTATTAATTTAACCCAACTGCTAGGACCTGCTAAGTGTATAAAAATAAAAAAGCTGCATAAAAATGAATCACTTAAAACCCTGTAAGGGGCTGTTTACATCAAATGCATTTTTGCATTCCACTGCACTGCTTTTCTATTGTTTCTGTATTTAAACTTATCATCTTTTGCAGTGTATTGCACATGACTCGTTATTCCAAAAATGTAATGCTCAAGTTAAAAGTAGTTCAACTTAAAGTTCAAAAGGTCATCACTAGACCTTGCTTTTTTTTTTTTATTCCACAGCTTTGCGTCAAAAACTTAATGACTATTAAGTTGTTAGACCATTGGAATAGTAAGTAAACCAAAAAATTACAATCAAATACGTCTTTGGTTATTTTTGAGCATTATTTACTTAGATCATAAGTTTTATATAAGAATGATTTTTATGAATGTGAATATAAGAATTGTTTTTTTACAGTGCAATTCCTAAAGTTTTTTTCTCATTGCATATTCAGTTTGGCTCAGAATTACCTCATATTACTAATCTAATTGGTTGTTCACGTGCAACAACAATCCACACTAGAACGTTTTGTGACTCAACAGACAATCAGATTCAGCTCATTTAACAAAACTGCACTTAACACAGAGAATCAGTTGGCAACTGCTTTGAGCTCTATTGCCACATTACATATTCATTCCCTCAAACTGCAGAAGAGTGCACTTTTTGTACCCCATACAAGTCTAATTCTGCTGCACATTGCATCTTTGATCTCGAAATAATTTTTCAAATCATTTTTACATACCCAATTACACAGCTTAAACAGAGTTTAGCATTTACATTTTATTTTTAAAAGATAAACAACAGCAGAATTAAAGGGGTCATATGATGCTATTTCAATTTTTCCTTTCTCTTTCCTTTCGAGTGTTACAAGCTCTTGGTGCATAAAGAAGATCTGTAAAGTTGCTGTAAAGTTGACTAAAGTCTCAAATCCAAAGAGATATTCTTTATAAAAGTTAAGAGTCAGCCACACCTACCTAAAACGGCTCGTTCTAACACGCCCCCACATACCTACGTCACGAATAGAGGAGAAACAATAATGTACAGTATGTGGAAAATAATGTGTTTTTTTAACCTTAAACCGCATAAACACATTTCATTACACCAAATACACAAAATAATGTTCTTTTTAGCAGCATCATATGACCCCTTTAAGCTAAATGTACTTAACTCGCAATATTGAACATGTGCAATGTGTGCTTCCCCAAAACATCAGGGACACCCCGTTTTTGGCGGCAACACAAAAGCACAGAGAGTGACTGCACTCTGACCGGTTAAACACGCAAAGCAATGTGGCAGTTAAAAGAAAACGGCCTCACCCACAAAGCACAGCGGCCACACTGTGAGACAGTCTCGCTTTTATGGAAGGAACGGGAAACATACTATACCCACTGATTCAGCATTACATCTCAAGTCTTACTGCCTACAACCAATGTGTAGATTTTTCACCAAGTGACAGGCAAGCAATTAAAGCCAACAGCCTTAGCCAGAGTCGGCCCCCTGGCAGTATCGGTAATGACAGCCCAGGAACAGCATGGGCAAAGAATGGGATGAGTAATGTGATTAGAGGCCAGAATTGCAATCTTGTCACATGAAGCAGTCCCTATGTCTCCGTCTCTCTCTGCGGCGATGGAGAACCTGATTTATTGGGCCAGGAAGCCTAGGAACAAAGTGCAAACAGACACACAAAGCTAGTTTTGTTGAGTTATAACCACAGAAAACTGCAAACAAGCAACCATTTTTCTCCATGCAGGACCACAGAAGATTGCATGGAGCAGTCTGGAAAGTTTGTTTCGTAGTCACTATACCCAAAACGCAGGTCTGCTGGGAGAGGCGAAGCAGACAAAGATAGTGCTTTTGTGAGCCAACTCTCCACAAAGAAACAAGTGTGAGTGTGTATACACGTGTCTGTGATTTATAACCTGAGAGGAGAGCGGGTTTCCATAGCAACTGGCGTTATCTCTTTGATAGGAGTTGGCTGACTGGAACCTTGTTGTGCAGGAATAAACCTCACCTGAGGCACTGAGGCATTTAAAAATAGCAACCATCGAATTAGCATCCGTACGTGAAACCTGTCACAGAGCAGAAAACAAGAGCTGCAGAATCTGATCTTAACATGGGTGAGGTTTCAGGATGAGAGAGAAATTGTGATTTCGGTGTTTGTCGTGAGGTAATTAATTGTCAGTGTGCAAAGCCATCTTGAGGAAAATCAAAAACTAAATGTCTACTTAATAAGGCCTATTATGAAAAATGACAAAACAGGTTGTTTTTTGGCACCTACAATTAGCAGTCTTGTTCTGACAATATCTTCATAGTGTCTGAAAATTCAATATGTGTTCATATTCACAGTTTCAGGCATACGACTAGAAATGCAATTTCTCCTCACTTTAATTTCAATTAGTCTGTTCTAACCTGTATTTATCTATGACTCACAAAAGTGTTATTTAAAAAAAAAAAAGAGGAACGTGGCTTAAAATAAATATAACTTTACCTAACAAAAATTAACCATGGTAACCATAGTTTCTTCCACAGTGCCATAGTTACTTAAGTTATTGCCATCATAAATACATATTGACAGAAAGATTCTAAGTTTGTGTTTGGAGGAAACCTCATTAATGTATGATTTACATTAGTAACAATAACTTACTAGGTTACTGTGGTGAATTTCTCCTTGAATCTCCTTGAGAATGTTCTATTTTTCTTCCTTATAGAATACTTCCTGTCGACAGTTTTCAAGTTGTCTGATCAGCTGCTCTGAAATCCTTGACGATTCGTATATTTCAATAAACAACGACTTAATATTGAGAACCTGACATTTTAGACACAATCTTGCCTGTTAAGGTGCGGTCATGTTTATCGTTGTTCGGCCAATTTTCAAGGGTGAAATCCGAACAACAAACACAGCAGCAGCTTTGCTGAATTAATCAATGTTTTGAACGAATCGTTGAGCGAATGATTCATTTTCTCACTCATAATAAAGATAGATCTCTACCGCCAATCACCTCATTCACTATTCCCACTACACTACATTAGAATTAAGTGAACAAAAATAAGCGAGCTAAGCAGACATTAAATATGTACTCTCTACCGCCAATCCCCTCATTCACTATTCCCACTACACTACATTAGAATTAAGTGAACAAAAAGAGACATTAAATATGTAGCTACCAAAGAGAGCTACACGTTTTTGTTGAAGATAATAGGCAATTTCACTAGATACAGTAACCTTCACAACTACAACTACAAAATGTCTGATACCCAAAATAGAGCACTATTTTAAAGGGATGGGGGTGATTGAGTGAATGAATTAATGACTCACAAACAGTGAATTGAATCAATGATTTAAAGGAATCGAATGAATGAATGCATGAACGAACAAACAAATTAGTCATAAAGACAGTCAATTGTTTCGTTCCTGGTTGAATCAGTCTATTTGAACAAATCCGTTGAATGAATAAATTATTGACCAGCTTAAAAAGCCAGTCACGTGTCGCCACCTACTGGCGTAGTTATGTAACATGCAGAAAGAGTCACTGAAAATCCCCACCATTCATGCAATCAGCCGACCATTCAGTCACTGTTACATGTATAAATACATAAATAAAAATCTAGTAGCTTCAATGCAGTGTGCAGTATTTAGCATACAATTGGCAGCAGTCTGATTATATATTATTGTAATTATAGTATGATTATACTGTTGCCCTTTCTTCGACCATTCAGTCACTCACTGTTACATGTATAAATACATAAATAAAAATCTAGTAGCTTCAATGCAGTGTGCAGTATTTAGCATACAATTGGCAGCAGTCTGATTATATATTATTGTAATTATAGTATGATTATACTGTTGCCCTTTCTATTATTTAAAAAAAAAGAAAAAAAGCGTACAAGTCATTGCAAGGGAAAATACTAAAATCTGACTGTACAGGTAAATAAAACAGCCTGTCTATTTTCAGTTCATTTCTGTCAGAGTGCTTCAGTGGAAAAGCAGAGCATCCGTCTGAGTGCTTTTCCTCCACCCAAAAAGACGAGCAGTCCACTTGGGGTCTCCTCCAAGATTGAACAACTGCAACACAATTGCTCCGGCCCTTCATAGAGATTACTGTACTTCAGAACAAATGACGGGCTTGTCTGCTTTGCAGCTCAAGGGACTACGGAGGATGGTAGGTGAAAGATCGGGGTGAAAGAATTGGCCTTTCAGTAGCCTCCTATGGGATGCTTGTCAGTGCACATGGTTCTGGAGACCCGGCAACCGGCTGTGGCTACTTGAGCCAGTGGCTTTGGAGTTAAATCCAGAGTCTAAGCCTTAGGCCAGCACGGAGAGGATGCCATAGCTTTGTAGATTTGTCAGAAGAACAATATAAGCATGAGTTTGTCCTTTGCTCTGCAGGCCCGTGTGGGAGAGAACTAGAGTTTCAGGTCAACTTCAGGCGAAAAAGACTGAGATATTTAGGTCTCGGTGTGCTGGATGTGCATTTGCTGATATTATTCTCTTATTTTCTGTGTGGGCATCTGTGGACATCATGTATACGTGACTCTTGAGGATATATGTATATAAATAAATGGAATCACTTGAGTATTATTAGTACATATTCTGCTAGAAGTATTTTACTAAATGTGGAAGTACTGCAAACAGCCAGCAATAAAACTGTAAGCTGCTTTGGCTTTCATCTTCATAGATAAAGTGTTAGATCATTTCCCTGACAGCTTTCAAAATAAGGCCACTTAAACAAAACAGGAAGCAATGAGAAACAACATGAGCATTTTGGTATTTTCAAAATGATATGCATTTGCTTGGCTAAGTGTAACTTGCACTGCAGATTTGCTAGACTTGCTGTTGCCATGATGCTTCACATGACGTCTAAATCTGTGTGCTGCATTCCAAACCGGTTCAAGGATCTCAACCGGATGGCGGTGCAGGAACCCAACCAAGACAAAAAACAAAGTCTAAAAGAAATATAAAGGGAGCCCTACAGAATAGCATTTAGGAGGAAATCTCAGCATTGCATTTTATTTAAAAATTTAGGGTAGTCTTTGAGGAAAACCCACTGGATCTTTCTGAGCATTTGAGATCAGAAACCGCAAAGCTCTGCGGTGGTGCAAACATGGTGTCGATTTCTGCTCTGTGCCTTAGGGCTTTCCACACTACATCAAAATGAAAGATTGAATGCCATCTCCCACTGGAACACAACTGCTGCAGAGCCACACTCAACACTCAAATGATTGCAAATATTAAGATCAACAATTTTAAAACCTCAACTACTCAGCCATCCTGGTTGATACACAATGTTGCTACTGTAACAGACTCTCAAATTTGCACCTACCCCTCACGCGCTGACATTTTAAACGCTTAATTTGTGCTTAAATACCAAACTGAAAGCCTCAAAGTTTACACCAGGAGTGGGGTTTGAACCCACGAAGACATTTGTCCATTGGATCTTAAGTCCAACGCCTTAACCACTCGGCCATCCTGGTCTTTCAGAGCAAGTAGTAGTTGTCAAATGGCTCCTTTGATATGCATTTAGAAGTCGGTTTTCTCTCATCTCTGTAAAACAATCTGCAGTAGTTGATAATGGAACTGTCATGTGCCACCAAGAGGGGGGTTTGAACCCACTAGGGTTTAAGTCCAACGCCTTAACCACTCGGCCATCCTGGTCTTTCAGAGCAAGTAGTAGTCAAATGGCTCCTTTGATATGCATTTAGAAGTCGGTTTTCTCTCATCTCTGTAAAATAATCTGCAGTAGTTGATAATGGAACTGTCATGTGCCACCAAGAGGGGGGTTTGAACCCACTAGGGAATTTGTCTATTGGATCTTAAGTCTAACTCCTTAACCACCCTGGTCTGAACTAATACCTTATGCAGTCAGACATTATATTCTTTGCTTAATTTTAACAGATATAAATCAGCTTCAAAAACTTGTGCAGTCAGCAAATGGATAATACATTAATTATTTTAATGATACCAACTACTATTAAACTAGGGTTCAAAGCCACGAAGACATTTGTCTATTGGATTTTAAGTCCAACACCTTAACCACTCAGCCATCCTAATCACATTCTGTGTAGTCGGATTTGTAGAAACTGTTCCTCTAACATGATTTCAAACACCTGTTTTCAATCATCCCTTTAAGATAAAGGAAATTTTCTGCACTAATTCATGAAAGAACTGGTATTTACTACCAAGAGTGGGATTCGAACCCATGAGGACATGCGTCCATTAGCTTTCAAGTCCAAAACCATAACCATGCAGTCATGCTGTCCATTTTTGCAAGGCTTCTTGCAATTGTCTTGTATAGATGCTCAGAGGACAGTACTAATCACTTCTTAAGTTATTATTCTGCATTATTTACAATGGACTTTTATAATCAGTATATTGTCTAATATCTCTACTTCATTGTACAAAGTGTGTCAGTTGGATTGTTTTATCATTTATAAGAATGACAGAAAACAAAGAAGGAACTGACTTTGATGTGAAGAGGATTCAAACTTATTTCACTTGCAAATTAGCACCAGCATTGAATAATGAAAAAAATGCTATTTAAAATTTTACAGAATTAATGTATAAATGCGTATATTTCTGTGTAAATACAAGTTGCAGAATGGATGTTGACATGAAGAGTGAAATTTAGCCTTGATCAATAAAGCTGAAGCAGACATCTAGTTGAAACTCATCAGTTGACCGAGTTCACCAAAGCAAACTTAACACCAGTCCAGTCAGTTTAATTTCTCCATTACAACGAGAGTCACGGAGAGATGCACTCTTGAGACTGGAGTCTGTTTCCGAACCCCTGTGAGCCTCACAACTCAGCTTTTGAAAGAACAAACTGTTAAACTAGCTTAAGTGGCACACACTAGTGTCAGTGAACAAGTCAGTTAAGCCATTTATAATGGACTCCCACACCCACTCATTAAAAGACCCTGATTTCATTGAGCTGTGCTCAATCATTCTGCCTTAGATGCTTGGGGGAAGGAATTTTGCTATTGATCTAAAAATCAAACTGTTGTCACATGACCGCTGAGAAAAAACACTTACCATTATATTATTTTAAGTAAGTTGAATGAGGACATTTATTCTTTTATTATTGTGTTCTTATTCCTACTCTTATTAGGAGCAGGTGTTATTATGAATAATTTCTTTAAAATAAAGGTTCTTCAATAATTCTGCAAAGAATCATTTTCTTATGAAAAACTATTTCTTCTGTATAGGGTTCTTCAGTTAGCTATTTGATTCTTTAAAACTTCACGAACATTTTAAACTCGAGCTACTTTAAAACTTCAAACTGGGCTCTGGGGACTCTTATAGAGTGTCAGAGAAAATGTCAGAGAGAAAGAAATGTTTTAAATTTACTGAATTTATTGTTTCTTGAATTATTATTTGCTTTCTAAATTTTAACAGTACTTTTAACAGAACAGCACTTTTTTAGTGCTGCTTACTTGGGTTGTACAGCAATATTCTCTGTAGAGTTGCTTTTAAACTAGTTACTGTAAATTGTTTATTTTTAAGAGCTTACATTTTCCAGATAATATAATAATGAATATTTTTGACTTTAGCGCAATGATGAAGTCCAATACAAAAGTCAGTTGTTTAATTTTACAAACATGTATTTGTAATATCACACTTATTTATTGTGAAACAAAAATAAAACTAGAAATATATATTTTTAATGCATTTAAAATTAAAACATTACATATAAAAATAATAGTGGTACAAATAAAGATTAAAAAAAAAAAGAGTTTACATTTTCCAGATAACATTTCTATAAATATTTTTGGCTTTTGTGTAATGATAAAGTCCAATACAGAAGTCAGTTATTAAATTTGACAAATATTTTGTATTTCAATCACACTTTTTTTTTTTTTATAAATTTCAATATGCACCCACCTTCATAGAAAGTGGAAATCATCATATTTGGTGGTCCAAAAAACGTAATCAAAACCCAGCAGACGGCTTACAAAAAACTACAGAAAGAACAAAAAGTTTCTGTGTGGAACTTTAAAACAGGGTTCACATTTTTGACCGCAATGAACTTTCGTAACATTTCCCACTGATCATAATTGAATAAGGATTTTAAAGGAGATAATTTTAAAGAGAAATTTCTAGCAGACTAAATATTTTAGAGCTGAGCATAACTAAATTAAATTCCATGTTAAATTAAATTCCATTCCATGTAAGTTCCATGACTTCTAAGGATTGATTGGTTTTCAGGTTTTCCATGAGCATGGGAACCCTGTGAGAAGTTAGATTCTGACATCCTACAAGCAGTAAAGTATGATCTGAATTTTTAAAGATGTCATGACCTATCACAAAAAGTAATGGCTGTACCACACAACTTTATAAAGACACGTATAGGTTCAAATGAGATGTAGAAAGCATGATAAAGTTTTTCCTCTCTCCACTGCATCACCTCTATGAGCACGGTGTCCGAGCCAGTTCCTTCTGAGCTGTAACTCTGTCCTGTTTACCTTGCACTTTTTCCTCTGGAGACGGATCAATAGAAAGGCTTCATCATCCCGCTCATCAGAGACAGACACCACTAATGAGGCTCAGAACAGCTGACTGCTCACTTTCCTCTGAGCGGGAAGAACCATAGGGGGCACGCAGGGTTACATTGGGAAGGAGAACAGAAATCCAAGGTGTAATGACTACTCGTCAAAGAACATGAACTGCTTCCGCAACCCATTGTACTTTCGTGAACATATGTATAGGCCTATATGTTTATAAATATGTAACATTATCCAGTTATCCCTCACAATAACACCATAAATGTGCATTAACAAAGTAAATAGGGTCAGCTGTGATTTCATGTTGTCTAAGATTAAGACAATTCATACATTTCTACAAACTTTATATATAGCTTTATTTCTCTCCTACTGTGACTACTGTTATATGTTGAGTATAGCTCTCAAATCTGTTTATGATGAATAAGAAGTCGTAATTTGATCTAGAATTAATTATCTAGAGATCTGTTTGGCCAAAAAAGGCCCATTCTTGCGAATGGAAAGCTAGAGTACAAACCCATTTACAAACAGTTATATATCCATTTCAATATGGCCAAGTTTGAGATTAGAAGAAATTTTATGCACAGTTGCATTGATGTTTAGTGTAACTGTGTGGAAACAACCGGATACTCATTCAGCTGACAAAAACACTGCAGAAGACATTTGGAAAGACGGTATGTTCTCATGGTGTTTTGCAAAGCACTACTGCCACCATGAGGTAAGGAACAGAACATTACTAAAATTAATAAATATATAAACATGCGACTATTCCTTGAGGCTGAATTTTACAAGTTCATGACACAAGCAATTACTTTTCACTTCTGATTAGGTACAATCTTGCCTCATTGGGTTTGAACCAACAAAAACATTTATCCTTTGGATCGTAAGGCCAGCACTATAACCACTAAGCCATCACGGCTGGTTTCAACAAGTCTTTCACTCTGAAATTGATTGTTCACATGTTCAGCTGAACACTTAAACATGCGGTGCTTGTTCAAACTAAAGCAGCTCTTGACATGAATGTTTGCTTCCTATGAAGTTTTTATGCTGTGCACACAAAGTAAATAATGTACAACTGAGCTGCAGCTTCTACTCTTTAAAAATCACAACTCTGCTACCAGGAGTGGGGTTTGAACCCACAAAGACATTTGTTCATTGGATCTCACTGCTTTAACCACTTGGCCAACCAAGGCAAAGCCACTGGCATTTTTCCCAATCAGAAAATAATTTATCAATGATGGGTTTATAATAAAAGAACCCATTTTGTGTATTGATTTCTATTAAAGTTATTAGTTGTGATTTTGATCTAAAGACCATTAATAGGTTTTAAAAAGCTGCAGTTCGTAAGTTTTGCCTCTTTGTCGCCATCTCTGTTTGAAAACCTGCAATTGCAGCTGTGTGCGGAATTATCTTCATTGCATGAGTTGTGCTCCAGCGCAGATGAATCTAATGTTTTGAGGAGTAATGTGAGCCAGTCAGTCGCCGCACTGGTGTGGATATTGTACCTTGCACTCACAGATTCTAGCCTACATCTTGGAATAACATCTTGACCCAAATAAGCATTTTCACCGGATATTGTCATCTGAACAAGTAACAAGTCTGCCACGTTTGTTCTGACCAACTGTTCCTCATTACAATAAATCACGCTACCAATGGTGATTTAATCTAAATTAGCTCATATCACATCAAACCGTGCAAATTATTATTGTTATACTTCATTCTCAAATTGTTAAGGTTAACAACATCAGCATTGCGTGGCTATGACTAACGCGTGTACAAGCGAGTAGATTTAAATTTCTGTAGTCTAATCTCTAATTGTCATACCACTCAAATTCAATATTAAGAAATTCTTTTAACCCAAAAAGCAAATTATGCTTCCTTCGAACTGGTTGTCTTTAAAATATAAATCTTGTGCGATACCTCACATGCGATAGCCTAGTAGCCGGGATAACTTCTTTATGTTTACAGACGTGACGCAATGACGCAGTGCCATGCTCGAATTTCCCGTGAAAACCTACCCGTACCACTCAAATTAGAAAACATTATCAGAAGCTTACCATTGTGAATCGGGCTAAAGTAAGGCGATAGTTTAGAACACTGGCTGGTTATGTACTTGCTCAAATATTGATTTCAGATCATTTTTAACCAAAAAACGTTCAGCTAAACTGCAGCTTTAAGTAAATAGGGTCATAAGTAAACCGGGTTATAACGGTCTAAATTTGATCAGCTGCTCAATAAGAGTTGCAAACAAAGCAATTTGCCAAAAATAAAGGAAATTGTTTGAAAAGAAATCTTAAACCAAGAACACTTTGTTTTATTGGTTTCATTTAAATGCAACATTTTGAAACCTGCAGTTTTAAACTAGGATTTAACGTGTTAGGTTTATGAAGCTAAATTTGTTGAAATTCTCATGTTCAATTATAAAATTTAAAACTACAAATTCAGCATAAATGTTTCAGTTTTGTTATACTGAAAACATTCAGTGTTGTCTGCATACACAATTTCAATTGACAAGATCACAAACATTTCAAACATGCAAATATGAAAAAACTAAATCAGATACATGAAGAGAAATTGTCTTTAATGTCTTTTTTCTATGTTAATGAGTGATTTATACAAAAAAACAAAAAAACACAAAGGCAGACATTTTTGCTCCAACAAGAAAAAGAACTGCATCACTGTAAGATACTGTCAAAATGGTTGCTTTATATTTACAGAATGTAAAAATCACATTAGTATGGCATCACATAACTGAAAACATCAGTGGTTTAGCTACTGTATGACAGGAACCGGCAACACCGTGGTGGAACAGATGAAGGATCAGCACGAGAAGCACATTTCAAGCGTTATTTCCATCAGATAATGTGGAAGGTCTGATATAGTGTGAAACCAATTTGTTTAGAGTGATGGTTCTTAAAAGCAGTTTATAAATCTTAAAAATTCCAAGATACACTGAAATGACCAGTTGCCAGACTAAACTAAAAGAAAAAAGATTGGGAGATGGAGAATTCAAATGTAAAACCCACTCAAGAACAATAGCAAGGCAACTGCACCTCAAATCTAGGTAACCACACAATGGCCTTGAAGAAACTATGCAAGACTGGTAGCAACTTCTCAACGTCGATCCTTCCGATCAGACTTCCGATCTCTCGCGCTTCTGGAGGACCTCTTCCCTGACCGGCTTCCTTCTGAACTCGTCCTCTTCCTGTCAGGTTTGGAGTTCTTGTCTTTGGAGCTCTTGTTTTCTCGTCCACTGCCTTTTGAGGACTTTTGTCCCCTCTCACTGCCACTCTTTCTGTGCTCCCTGTCCGATGGTCTCCTACGGCATTTGTGGTCTCGGCCATCTCTATCCCTGCCATGACTACGGGAGCGTGAACTGGAAGATGACGAGGAGGAGCCAGATGAACTGCTCCTACTACTGGAGCCACTGGAAGAGGAGCTGGATCCACTGGAGGAGGAGCTTGAAGAGGAACTGGAAGAGGAGCTGCTGCTACTTTGGCTCTTGCTCCTCTTGGCATGGACTTTGGCCCGTCCGTGTGCGTCATCGGCCTCCTCGCTAGCTTCCTTTGTGTCTACTTTGGCTTCTTGTGGTTGGACTGATGGTTCTTGGCTTTGCTCTTGAGAAAGGACTTCTGGGTCAGGTTCAAGCTGTGGCTGTTGGGTATCAGACGCCGTATCAACATCTTGTTTGGTGTCATGTTCTGTTACGCTAGGGGTCGGGACGTCCAGTTGAGGCTGTTTACATTCCTCAGGCTGTATTTCCATGTGGCTTTCAGGGGTTTGCTGAGAGTCTGTTACAACGTCCTGCTGAGTCTCGTTCTCGGACTCCTGCTCTTCCTCCTTTTGCACATTACCTACCTCTTCAACTGTGGCTTCTGGACTCTCAACAGGCAACTTACCCTGTGCCTCATCTTCCCTCTCAACTTCTGTGCCCTCCATCTGCTCTTCCCCCTCTTCCTTAACCTCACTTGCTCCCATATCCTCCTCCTCGTCCTCCTCATCTTCCTCATCTGCCTTCCTCTCACTCTCCTCGTGTTTGTCCTTCTCCTCACACTGCTCCTGATCCCCCTCCCTCTCCTTAATCTCTGAGCTCTCCTCTCCTTCCTCCTCGACTACATCTTCCTCCTCGTCCTCAATCTCCACATCATGTCTGTTACCTGTCCGCCCTACTCCAGCCTTACCCTCCTCTTGATCTTCTTTCTTCGTCTCTTCAGACCGACGGTTATCCTCCATTTCTTTGTCACCTGTCCTTTGGGACTGACGCCTTGGCCGAGCCTCCATTTTGTTGAGTTGCTCTGCAAAGGCTTCACGTCTCTCATCAAACACACCTTGGAAATTGGAGAAAGAGTTTTAAAAAAAAAATAAAAAAAAGAGAAAAAAAACCACACACTAGGGCGGTCAAAAAAAAATTAGAATTTCGAATATTTGTCGAATTTAAAATAAAAATCCACATTCGAATGCAAAAACGCTGAATTCGAATTTTAAGTGTGCGTTAAGGAGGCAGCCTTATCAGCGGCGCACGAGATGCGATGACGATGTAAGTGTCATTGCATTATAATGTTTTTGTTAGCCTATCCAGTTGAAGCCACTAGATGCAGCGCTGCTGCGTTGTGCATTAAAAAAAGATAGCGGAAAGAGAACATCAATGCGGAGAAGATCTTGTTTACATCAAAACCGAAATTGAAATATAACACTATAATAATATACTAATATAGCACTTGCATTTCTCTTTTGTTGGTTTTGATTGCTTTTATTGTCCTCATTTGAAAGTCGCTTTGGATAAAAGCGTCTGCTAAATAACGATTTAAATATAGGCTAATGTAAATGTAAATAACAACTAAATTGAAATTTTAAAACAAGCCCCAAATCAAATAAGTAACACAAATAAAATAAATCTCTTCTTAAAGCCTTTCCTTGGTTTCCGCTGTAAACAAAGCAGGCTGCATTTATGAACTTTAATATGCACTATACAGAGGCAAGAGGAAAAGAAAAAATACCATTGAAAAAGACAGTAAGTTCCCCTCAGACATACATTCATATAAACTCCTACCCCTAATTGAATCGCGATTTGTTTGGCATCTAAACCGATTTGAATCACATATTTGAATCGATTTTCAACCGACTCACGGTTAATCGTTACATCCCTAATACATACATGATGCTGTTTTGTTTATAGCCGTTTAAGCAACGTAATTATAATTGGTTTATAAACATTTTAAACATTATGCACTTTTTTTTTTTCGCAGATAGTCATGTTATCTTATGCTTTGAATGATGCGCCCTCTTGTGGCCTCAGGAGAGAAGCCAAAAAAGCTTTTCTTCACCCTAACTGAAATTATGCATTTTAAATTCGAATATAATTCGAATTTTGATACTATAAGTACAAAATTCAAATTTAGTTTTTCAACCATTTTGACAGCCCTACCACACATTCATGAGCTTTTAAAATCCATGGTGGAAAAATGTAGGGGAAAAAAGAGCTATGAATGTCTATGGGAAAGTATGTTTCAAGCAATATGACAAAGTTTTTTTTTTTTTTTAAATCATTGTCTTTTTTTTCCCAGTTAAGTCATAATTGCATGCATAATTTTACAAGAATTAGTAACATATGGTTTGAAATAGTTTAAGATGGAATATAGCATGTCTCAAAACAGTACATCAACTTCTATGTTGAAACAGTAAAACACTCACAGCTAGATTCATTTTACCCAGTTGGTACTAGTAGTGGATTTTATTTTATGCCCAAAGCCAATTTCTTAGAGCACGTTGGCCGACATAAAACCGATATATAGGTTATCACACTATTTAAAGGACACCAAACAATATGCTGTGATAAAATGAATATTTAAATCTAATATTTACTAAATAGTTTGAAAATGATTTAACATTTCAGATAGCAACTTATGTTAAATATAATAAAAACGTAAACAATGTAGCCAACATTGTACTTATTATTATAAAATATTTGTATAGCACAAACTTAGTCACAAAACAAAACCAAAAATTACCGTTAAATATTAAAGAGTTAGTTCACCCAAAAATGAAAATTCTGTCATTAATTACTCACCCTCATGTAGTTCCACACCCCTAAGACCTTTGTTCATCTTCAGAACACAAATTAAGATATTTTTGATCAAATCCAATGGCTCAGAGAGGCCTCCATTGACAGCAACGCCACCCAAACTTTCAAGATCCATAAAGGTTTACTAAAGATGTCGTTAAAACAGTCGAAGTGACTACAGTGGTTCTACAATAATTTTATGAAACGACGAGAATACTTTTTGCGCGCAAAAACAAAACAAAAATAATAACTTTATTCAGCAATCTCTTCTCTTCCCTGTCATTATCCTTACGCGGTTAACAACGCAGTAAGCACAGTGAAGGCTTCTGTGTTCTACGTCCAAACGCCGGCTCATTATTGGCCAAAGCTGCACATGTGAGCAGCACGACGCATGCGTGTGATGCTGATGCACGAGCCGTCCAATAATAAGCCGGCGTTCTGACGTAGAACCTGGAAGCGCTGGCCGTAAACAACGTATGAGAATGACACAGAAGAGAAGAGGTTGTTGAATAAAGTCTTTATTTTTGTTTTGTTTTTGCGCACAAAAAGTATTCTCGTCACTTCATAAAATTATTGTAGAACCACTGTAGTCACGTCAACTGTTTTAACAACGTCTTTAGTACCTTTATGGATCTTGAGAGTTTGGGTGGCGTTGCTGTCAATGGAGGCCTCTCTGAGCCATCGGATTTGATCAAAAATATTTTAATTTGTGTTCTGAAGATGAACGAAGGTCTTACGGGTGTGGAACGACATGAGGGTGAGTAATTAATGACAGAATTTTCATTTTTGGGTGAACTAACCCTTTAAATGCAGAGCTATATAGATGCATTTACCCTATAAACGTAATGTAGTCAAATGCATGTTCTGGACCACAAAAAATGGATATACCAGGTGTAAACAAAGTTTAAAATATCTGAATCTATACAAAAAGTGGAAGACAGCAGAAGCCAATTCAATAACCAGGAAACTAAGTTATTAAAATTAAACTTACCATTTAATTTTTTCTGAGACTCCTCCAGGAGCTTTTGAGTAGCAGAGCACATTCGACCAGGCAGGTAGAAGATCGGGGGGTTGGTCTTTGTTCGAATGAACTTGATGAGCTTAGAATTATGTGCATTCCACTCTTCTTGCTAAAGCACATGAGAACACCATAATGCATGGAAAAGTCAGACCAAGGACAGTCTATCCTAATAAAACTGCTGCAGATATACAATAAAAGAGCTGCTGTCTTCCTGCAGCTGAAAGACATACCAGCTGAGCGAGCTCCACTTTGTGCTCCAGAAGACGCATCTCTGTTTGTTTGGCACGTCTTTCTTCAAAGAGCTCTCTCCTTTCACTCTCAACTTTTTTACGCTCCTGTTCTGCCTGGACTTCCAATTTTTGCTCGATTTCTTGGCGTCTTTTTAACTGGAGGGGGGAAAAAAACATACGTTTTAAAATTAAAGCAGCACTTTGTTTCAGATGTGGCTTGACTTAGTGTTGCTTGCAATTCGCTGACTTGATTCTCAACTTGAACTGAATACAAATAAAGTGGGTTGGGAATAATTCAGCTTTGGAGGACCAGTTGGGAAAAATAACTCTTATTTTTTCTAGACAAATATAAAAAAAATATAGCCTCACAAAGGAACCAAGAAATAGAACACTGCATTAAAAAAAGAAATTCAAAGCTTAAGCCTACCCGCTCTGTGGACACTGTAGACTCTTGTTTGAACTTCTGCAATGTTCCCATCAACAGGCCAAACATGCGCCGGTTTCTGAATGAGGAGATAAAACAATAGTTTTTTAAATTCAACATTTACATAATCATTCAAGCTAATTTGCAGTGGAAAAACAAGGAAGTAAATGATAAAAAAGCTTTGCAGACATTGCCTAAAACAAAAGCATTACCTCTGCTTTCCTCTCTCATCCATTGTCTGATCTTGAATAAGATCTCGGCGCGTACGTTCTTTGGAGGTAGCAACCACAGATGACTGCAACGCTGGCTGTAGATAAAAAAAAAAAAGAGCAAGGATATGTTAAAAACATAAGCAGACAAATCTACATAAGTGGGGGGAAAAAAAACATTTAGTCTGCATACTTTTTTGACATCGTCATCATCCTCAGCGTCGCTGTCATGGCGTGAATCTCTCCTGGCTCGCTGGTCCCCTGCCAGCCTAATTTGGCATAAACCGTTTGTAAATGCATTTGGAAACATGCAAAACAGAAATGAACTTATTTCATAACATATCCAGAAATCAGCTAATTGGTAAGCAATGCCTCACCTCAAGAGTGCCCCTTCAATGTCTCTCTGTTTGGCTGGGGGTCCTCCACCACTATCTGACAGTCCACGCCTGATAGGGTTTGACATACATTAAGAACAAATCCAACATGTGTTTATTACAAGCATTTTCTAATACAAGAACAGATTCTTACCTCAGCAAATTGATTCCGCGCCCCCTACCTCCACCTGGGCCTGTGATGGTCAGTCTCCTATTTTGACCCGGTCTGGAAAAGACAAAAGGTAGAAGACGCACAATTAATAATCATACCTTTATATATAAAAAAATAAAACAGCATATCTAACCCCAACTATGACTAGGCATGGGCCGATTACCGGTATCAAGGTATACCGCGGTTTGAAAATTTCACGGTTTCAAAACCACTAACATTTTCCGTTATACCGTTACTGCGGTACGCGCTGTTTTTCATGTCTCCTCAAAGACTGAAAGTATAGGAATCCCTCAGGTTGAGTGCAGTGTAGAGAGTAACACGCCCCTCCTCCTCCTGTTAGTGCGAGCGAGTGGTCAGTCACGTGTGTGTAGGATGGACGAACTTAAGGAGCTTCCCCTGGAACTTACGCGATCGGCAACCGGACGTTTTTTTGTCTTATTGCAAGCAACTCGTCTGTGTTCTGGACTTGCAAACTGCGTTGCAACGCATATTTCCAAATGTCATTTGTGAGAAAATATGAACTCTGTAAATGCCCGTTAACAGAAGCCAGAGACGCTGAAGACAGACGCACAGAGAAAAATACTGTAGCAGGCAGATCACTCACTGTTCATGATGCACGAACTATTGGAAGAAAATCTTCCAATATTGATTTGGGGGTTTATATGAATGTGTTTCTGAGGGGAACTAACTGTCTTCATAAAAGTTTACGTGGTATTTTCTTTTCATCTCGTCTCTGTATAGTTCATATTAAAGCAGTGTTTCAGCGATTCAGGCATGTAGTATAATTTCACGAAGCTAGTCAGAACATTCTGTTTTTGCTTCAAATTGGGTTATTATTAAATCAAATTATGTATATGAAATTATATAACTAAATGATATGCAATGATATAAATTATATGTATATGAATTATATAACTAAAATTAAATAAATGTAATTACAGATTTAGGTTAAATAAAGATTTCAGTCTTTATTTTTCTTCTTTTTAGGAAACAAATCAAAGAAAAAAATAAACAAACTGCTCTGGGAATCGTATTTGTTTAAATAAAGACAGTAAAGTAATGAAGATGGAGAATAGGAGCTCTGTGCTGGTTCCCAACATTCAAATATCTCCATTTGTGTTCCACAGAAGAAAGAAAGAAAATCATACAAGTTTGGAACAACATGAGGCCTAATGATCATTTAATAGTGTTCATCGTCTGTTTGATTACGTCTTTAATTGATTTTCATTTAAAACATTTTAAAACGTACATTTCTGCCATATGTACATTGACAGTCACCACTGATGAGCTTCCACTAAATATTGTAGAAACTTAATTTGCTGTAAAGTTGCTTTGCAATGATTTGTATCGTGAAAAGCGCTGTACAAATAAACTTGAATTGAATTGAACTACTGTTCCAAATATTCTGCATGTTGCTCAAAATACAGTGTTCAGATTTATTTATTTTTTTTACCCAGACATTTAAAATAAACACATTTTAGAGCTGTAACAACAATGCCGTGATACCGTGAAACCGTGATATTTTTTGCTCAAGGTTATCATACCGTCAAAATCTCATACCGGCCCATGCCTAACTATGACTGTACGACTTCTTGCTCAGGAACATACACAAGCTTCTCAATCACAGTCTAGGTCAGTGGATATTCATATTTTATATATAGTCTCAGACATGGACAATAAATATAAAATAATATAGTAATTCAAGACCCAATTAATTGATGGTATATGCTTTTGTTGAAGCTGTAAGCCTGTATTATTTCCAAGTTATTTTTAAATAATCACATTCAATAGCGAAAAATAGATTTGTCCAATCAAATCCTCTAGAATGAGAATGGTCTGCCTCCTTAATACTAGAGCCCGACCGATATGGGTTTTTTGGGGCCGATACCGATATTAGGGAGTAAAAAAAAAGGTTGATATCGATATGTCGGTCGATATTCTTTGTATATATTATAGTACAGTACCAGTCAAAAGTTTGGACACTTTCCCATTCGAGGGTCCAAACATTTGACTGGTACTATATATAGAATACAGTATATACATAAACAGAATATATATACTAGGGATGTAACGGTATGAAAATTTCTTATGATTATAGTGACCAAAATTATCACGGTTCTCAGTCACTTCGGAACATTCATTCACGGATTTGCGATACCGTCTTCACACACAGACGAACCTTACTAGAGAAGTGTGACATAATATACCGCTGTAAATAAATACAATATAAATTCAGGTCTCGCACACTTTAATGCCCTTTGAATGTAACGTGTACGTTCCCTTGGAACTGGAATCATAGCGGAATTTCATGTGAAGTCCACTTCGCAGGGCACTTACGGTCGAATAAGACAACGCTTGAATGCTGCTGCC
>NW_015627248.1:815357-833470 GCF_001515625.1 Sinocyclocheilus rhinocerous
CGCGAACGCGCCGGCGGATCTCCACCAAATTCGGGGGATCCCTTCAGCTCGAGGAGCCCTCTTGAACACCACCCTCCGCACGTCGGTAGCCCCCCGTGATCGCTTGATCGGTCAATTTAACCACCCCTAACTCCCGACCCCGGGGCTATCGACGCAGGGGTGGTCTCATTCGAAAGCGGGCCTCTAGACGTACACTCGATTCGCGTTCGAGAGGGTTCATTGTATCTGCGTTATATGTTCTGTTAAAAAAAAAAAAATGTTCATATCGGTGGCATATTCGCCGATACCGATATATCGGCAACAGGCTCATATCGGCAAAACGATATATAGGTCGGGCTCTACTTAATACCACCTGACACATAGCAAATCAAGTCCATTGCTGTGACGTACTTAACCCTGTAAGGCCCACTGTTGTAATATTACATCATTTTTAGCTTGACTACAAAAAACTGCTTATCTTTTTTTCTCTCTAAGACCTAGGAATGTAACGATTAACCACGAGCCGGTTGAAAATCGATTCAAACACGTGACAATGCAAATCGGTTGTGATGCTAAACAAATCGCGATTCATTTAGGGGTAGGAGTTTATATGAACCCATGTCTGAGGGGAAGTTACTGTCTTTAGAAAAGTTCAGATGGTATTTTTTATTTTCTTCTTGCCTCTGTATAATGCATAATAAAGTTCATAATGCAGCGCTGCTTTGATTACAGCAGAAACCAAGGAAACGCTTTAAGCGCCACCTGCTGGCAGAGAGTGAATCTGCGTCTCATTCAGCTCGTCTGCTGTTTGTTTCATGCAGATATTTTTTTATGTATAGTTTCACAAAACTGAAGTTAAACCATTCTGTTTTTGCTTCAAATTTCTAAATTATACAATCCAATTTAGATTAAAAACTGCTCATGTTGCATATTTGCAGCATCTTTGTTTGGATCATGATTAAAGATCATAAACACTCCCTCTCCTTGGTCTTTAAATATGACCGAATGATCAAATTTAGCACTCTCAGGAAAATATAATAATGTTTTGTAATTATCGTTTAAATCTGGCTAATTTTCAAATATCTCAGAAAATTTTTTATGAGGTTTCAAATCAGAATATGACTTTTTGTTACGAAACAGGGCATAATTTTCATACAAGTCTTCTGTGGAGGACACCAGGGGCCCGTTCTTCGTACGTCGCTAACTCAGTTAGCTGGATTTGATTGTTGACGATTTGGCATTATCTTGGATTGTTTGGTTCTTCGAAGCTCATCCCGGAGTTGCTGTCATAGCAACAGGTCCTTAAGCTTAAACCTGCTTGGGAGCAGGCTTATTTCATGTAAACAGGATTAGATTGCATCTTTTTAAGCAGAATTGATACTTAAAATCTGTCCGCTACCACCGCTACTTTATTACAAGAGTAGGCCTACCCTACTAATCCAGGGACAATAATCTAAAATAATGATCATTTAAAAATGAATTTAAAGATAATATAATAATGTTGTGTAGTAGCCTGTACAAATATTACAAATCGTGATTATAAATAATTGGGAATCATGTAAAAAACAAAACAAAAAAAAAACAGTGCACATTTCATTTATCTATTATAACATTTATGTAGTTTTGTTCGCTTGGCTGTTTCCTTATAAAAGTCCCAAAATTTGTCAAGTTTTTCGTCAGGTGTCTTTTTAAATTATATGATGTCATTACGTTGCTGTCTTGCCGCCAGCCAATCGCTGCATTGCTGATCGTGGTTTCGAGTATCGATACATAACCCCTTTTAAACCAACCCATGAACGCGCAATTATCTCAGATAACTCAGTCCAGCCATACTAATCATCAACAACAGGTGCGTTCGAAGAACCGAATTAGCCAGATCCTGATTAGCGCGATGATATCATCTTGGATGTGACATTTCATCTCGGATGTAATAAGCGACGTACGAAGAACGGGCCCCAGGACTGAAATAAATGAACTTTTCCATGACATTCTAATTTATTGAGATGCACCTGTATATGAGATATTCTTATGAAAATGTTGCCAAGTTATTACTCCCATTACAACACTTTTTTTTTTTCATTATGGTTTGCCCCAAGAACACGTTAATATGCAAATTAGATCCAATCTATATAGACATTGTATAGAATTGGAATACCAATTTATTTTTACGCACATATTCCATAAAGTAGGCTACAGTAGTATATCAAATCTTTCTGTTATATCTTATAGTTGAGAATCATCTTTTTCATCAAAGTTTGGCTAAAAATAGCCTGAAACCTAAAAACTTAGTTTTAGTTTAGATTAGTGAATGAAAAATAAAACAGTTTTTGTGCCTATTTATGCCTTTTTTCATGTCTATTTTTTTTTTTTTAATTACTTAGTCCTGGCATCTTCTACAAAGGACATAGAATAAAATATTAATAACATATAGTTTTTCAAAAATGTTTTTTTTCTCCATTTATTTCTTATGCTCCAATCAATGTAATGACATAAAAAACAACAACAAAATTCACAAAACTTTTTTTTCTGAAAAATATTACAAATATTCAAGAAACCTCATTCAAAGTTTCCACTGAAAATACAATATTTACTTCATTGTTTTAACAATGTAGTATTAGTTAACAGTGACATCAAAAAAGTTAATAAAATTACAGAACTGTTCTGAAAGCATCTTACACTTTTTGAAAGACAGCACATTTTTTATGTTACTTATGAGTTATTTAACAATTTTGGATGAAACTATGATTACTATAAAAAAATTTTGCATTTCATTAAATTTTCAATAAAAATAAGGATGATTTTCAGTTAGCCCTTTAATAAATCGGACATGGTTTTATTTGGCAGACACAGCACAACAACATGACAATGAAATAGCAAGAAGCCTTTTATGTCAGAAATTAAGTTTTATTTGACAATAGCAATGCTTCAAAGGACAGTAATTTGTATTTGTAACAGGTGTACTTTAATATTACATGGAACTCAATTCAATTGACAAGAGTCTTTTACAAAAAAAGTTTCTCTCATGATTCCTCTCATTCACATGAATTTTCTTCACAAAGCCTCTTCCGTCTGCTTCCAAGTTCTGCTCATTCATTGTCAGCCAAATCATTTTGCTCAAAATACCTTTAATAGACAGAAGCATGATTATACTTCATAAGAACACCTGAGCATATTTCAGGGAACACTAAATTTGGCTCTAACAGCTCCATGTCAGTTACCTGGCAACAATACAAATCATCAAGTTAAGAGCTGACAAACGATCATCGTCTTTGCTCTCCTGGAAGAGAAAAATAATACACAGTCTATTTTAAGCAACATATTTTAGGTTGTCAACAAACAAGCCCTCACTTGTGCAACTGCAACGGAAGCAAGGGAGAAAATAATGATACCCCAGCTTTTAAATCAGAGCAAACCAAAAGGTGTTTACCAGATTGGCACGCACTGCAGAGCACCGTCGTGCCAACTGTCTGATAAGGGAATGTGCTTCAGGAAGCAGCGGTTTCTCAAGGCACGCTAGTAATGCATAAAGCCATCTGCCCTGTGAAGATAAATGTGCAACGTACAGCTAAACTGAGAAAATACAGTTCAAAAATACCTTTTAATTTGAAAGGGAAAAATGCAAAACGTGACGTATTAGAAACAAAGAAATAAATATTTTATCTCAACTTTTAGAGTGACCTCTTAATTAAATATATCTCAATAGAATAATATAAATGCATATTGGATGTGACATACTGAACTTACCAACTGTGGTACAAAGTCTCTCTCCTCAAACCAATTGATTAAATACTCAAGCACAGCAGAGATGGTTGACTGAGCAGAGAATGCAATGAAATGACAAATAAATATTAGAATATGCGATTTATATGTGAATAATAAGCATATCTGCTGTCAAATGGCAATTACCTGGTTTAGTTTGCTGACAATGCTTAGGAAAGGTGGGAAACCAGTCTAATAAAAAGAGATTCAAGAACATTAAATCAAGACAGAATGCTCAAATTTTGTAATAATAAATCTACACAGTGTAACTCAATGTAATCTACTTATACTGACAACAATTATCACAGTGTGTTGATGATCTGATAAGGGGAGAATTATTACCTTGACATAATCAAGACCCGGGTTAACTTTGTCTTCTTCTTTCAGCTGGATGTCAAGACAAACATTCTCACCCAAGCAGAACCTCTTCCATCCATCCTCATCCTCCGTTTTGGGCTAAAGTGGGGAGAAGACTTCGTTTTTAAAGCAACTTTTTCATCATTTAATCGAAAATCAAAAGTACAGTAACTTGAGCTACTATAGGATTATAATGTATATCTATGTTTTATGTGAGTGTAATGTATAATGTGATGTTTATGTGAGCGTAATGTATAATGTGTGGAATTTTGTACTTGTGACTGTAAGATATATCGTGTGGATTGAGTGTGTGCAGCTGTTTAATGGTATGCTGATTGTTGAATAATTGCATACATAGATACTGCCATGCAAGAACAATTTCAGACAAGTATTATATCATATCATGTTTAAATTCTGTCCAGACATCAATTATCTTACCATGACAACATTATCATCCAAAAACTGGGATTTCCAATGCTGACGATGCTTGTTAACACTCTGAAATAAGAAAGTGTTATATTGACTACTTAATTTAAAAACAAACAGACAAATCTTAGGTACTTGATATTAAAAGTACTTGAACAAGTAACCAATACACGTAAATTGAACACCTGTCTGACTTCTGAAAATTTGCTGACTTGTTGTTGCTGCCATTTCAAGCTGGGAGAGAAACCCTGAGGTGCGGCCAGACAACCTGTGATCTGTGAAAAAAATTCATATGCAAAATGATTACACATAAGTTTTAAAATGTAATAGTCACTGTTCACTTGTCGCACTCACAGACACATTCACAGATTGTTTCTTCTTCAGCTTCTTTGGATCAATTTGTGCCACAACGACATCTGGGCACAGAGATGCTTCCCTTCTGTAAAAACATAACGCAATTCTATGAATTTTTACAGCGAGCACCTGAAAAATCATTAAACAAAAATTTATCGTCAAAGCATTTTATAAAAACAGGTTTATAAATTAACATAAATATACAACCAAGTTATAAAGTCCAAAGTTCTATAACCAGTTTTGCATTAATACTCGACGCCTTGGTGTCTTAGAGAATTCATTTCTAAATATACACAAGCTAAACCAAGTATCTCAAGTACACTGTATCACTGAGACATTTTCTAAATCAATATTTAACTTTCTTTTGTCTTTGTATTTTATCCGTTAATATTATTATCTCCTTCAATACGTGTAAAACCTAATATTTATGTACGTATGTAACGCACTTTGGAAACAGTGTTGCTTATATGAATAAAGTTCCACCTGTGTCTACTTTTAAAACCTAAAATGAATATTAGATGAAGAATGACTTACTGAACCTGTCTGAGATATTCTTGAGGGTTTCTGGGGGGTTCGTTTGAGTTATATTCCTCTGTATCGCAGGACTCCAGGGGCAGAAGTCTGGGCATCAACTCCTCCATGTCTGACTTTATGTCTTTGCGTTATTTTCTATTCGAGATCATCAAAATACATCAAAATTCACGAGTCGCTGCTGCTCGTTCTCTACGTGCTTGTCAGCCTCTCCATTTTGAAAACATTGGCCATGATGACGACCAATAGACGCGACGATTACCGTGGTGACGCTTATTCGCTAGCTATGATACGGATGGAAAGACGGAAAAGATGTGTAGTGACATCTGCTGTTTAGGAGGAATGTGAAAAGAAATATGAACATGATAACACAGAAGTTAAAATATATATATATATTCTATGCATGCAATGTATAAGTATTAGTGTCAGAATTGTACGTTTTTAAAGGGGTCATATGATGCTGCTAAAAAGAACAGTATTTGGTGTATTTGGTGTAATGAAATGTGTTTATGCGGTTTAAGGTTAAAAAAACACATTATTTTCCACATACTGTACATTATTGTTTCTCCTCTATGCCCCGCCTTTCTGAAACGCGTCGATTTTTACAAAGCTCATCGGTCTGAAAAAGCGAGGTGTGCTCTGATTGGCCAGCTATCCAGTGCGTTATGATTGGCCGAATACATCAAGCGCGTGACGAAAATGTTACGCCCCTTGCCATATTGTGATGATGCCCTGTCAGGATTTGAGACTTTAGTCTTTGCAACTTTACAGATCTTCTTTATGCACCAAGAGCTTGTAACACTCCAAAGAGAAAGGAAAAATTGAAATCGCATCATATGACCCCTTTAAGGGGCAACATTTGCCACCTGGGAGTGATCTCAAGGCCAGGGGCATCTTGATAACTTCATGAGGGGACCACAGTGTGTAAGCCATGTTATATTATGTCAAATACGTAAGCTGAATCAATGAAATGAAATTAAGCATGGAAATAATTCTGAAATATCCACCTTATTTATAGACTGATATCTCAAATAAGGTTTGTGCAGCTGGCAGAACTTCAGACTCTGCAGACTTTTGCTCAGTCTAATTAGAAAGTGTAAAGTCGTGTTATTTATACGCAGATTGATGAGAACGGGTTGGTCACTCCTATCAGTAAATTCTCTAATAACACTGTAACAGCACTGAGTGAGCTGATGTGTGTTACCCATATCTAAATTGTCCAATTTAGTTACTCTTGTACTGGAAAGAGCACTCTGATCTGTTATATTCAAGACTATAATGAAAAAGTTCTGACCTGCATCTTGTTAATCAATTACCGGTTGCACTAATGAAAAACATGTAAGCATCCTACACTCCTAAAAATAGAGGTTCTTAATTAGCATCTACAGATCCATGAAGAACCTTTAACATCCATGGAATCTTTCAACTGCACAAAAGTTACTTCATATTGGAAAAGGGTTCTTTAGATAATTTAAGTGGTAAAAGGTCCTTTAGGTTGTTAAGATGTTCTTCACACAAAGTAAAAAAAAAAATTTTTTTTAAGAACTGTTCACTGAAAGATCCTTTGGGAACCAAAAAAAAAAAGGTTCTTCTATGGCGTCACTTCTTTTAGAACCATTTCTAAGAGTGTTCCGAATATTTTCTGTATTGATGATTTTTTATGCATTCGAAATGACTGCTTTTTTTAGTCTCATAGTTATAATCTAACACAATGATAATTTAATGGGGTTAGTATTTCACAAGGTTTACTCACTGTATCACAGGTCAAATCCAAAAAATGTAAAAGTACTACTGCTTCATGTGGTCTAACATTGTGAAACCATATCAGTTTGAATGTGGCTTTGGTCCAGAGTTTGTGATGTGGCTTGTGTTGATGTTAATGATTTACTGACAGTAACCTCTAATCCAATCTCTGTGTGTCAGACTGTGATCTCCATGGATTGGTTCATTCTGTGACAAGACCGAGGGAATGACATTTCGCCGGGATTTAGCTTGTTTTACCCTCTGACTATTGGATTTGGAAATGTACATAAAGGAACTGATCTAATGAGATGAAGTGAAATTGCTGGATAAATCCAAACATGGCAGCTGTACATGCAGTCATTTTGTTTCATATTGTCTTCGGTTTTTTACACCAGGGTTTGGGTTTGATTTCAGACTACAAATTATGTGGAGACCCCGAATGTGAAAGTAAGATCATTTATGCTCATATACTGTAAAAGAAAAGATTAGACTAAAACTGTGATGTGTGTTTACTGTTTATCTTATGTTTTTGTCCATTTCTTCAGGCATGATAAGTCGTGTACAGGCTCAGAGAGACTATAGTGCTAAAGACTGCCGCTTTCTAAACTTCAAAAAAGAGGATATCATCACCGTTTACTACAAACTCACTGGAAAAAGAAATGATCTATGGGCAGGAAGTGTGAGTACTCTTTTCTGGTTCTGTCTTGATTAAAAATATGCATGTATAAATCAGTTTTGTAAGATCAATATACAACATTTGTGCATTACTTAATCTGACATATAAACAGTACGTTTAATAATATTCAGAATATTTTACATTTTGCAGATAGAAAAGCTGTCTGGATTGTTTCCAAAAGATGCCATCAAAGTTGATCAACTGTTTATTGATGAGAAAAAGGAAATCCAGGTGCCAACCCAGGTAATGTACATTAAAAAAAAATGTTTTAATTAAGTTTTTAATGTACTTTTTAAAAAACAAAAAAGTGCTTCATGTTATACTTCTACATCAGCTGGTTTAAATATTATTTAAAATGATCAAATCAACCTCAGTACATTCAGTTACAGGAACAAAAACAACTTATTTCTGATAATCCGTTTCACAGAAGTATGTCATAATACGGAAGAAAAGATCTGTTACTACTTCCATTACATTACATCCATTACATTACATCCATTCAGATTACATTCACGTCTTTAAGGCTCGGCTCTGGTAAAAAAAAATTATAATTTTTCACTTTTTACAGTGTACAGAATCTGACTCAAATAAGCTGGTGTAGCTAAAGTTAACTCCTAAGAAATCTGAATTATCTGACAGAATTAATTCTTATGTATGCTGATTTGGTAAGAAAAGTGTCTACCAAGAACATAAATATGAAACATTGTAAATTTTCTCCTCAGGAATTTGACTTCATCTGCTTTGATGAAAATGGTTTAGTGATTGAGCGCAGCACTGAATTTGATGATCTGGAAGATCTGTCACAAGAAACCGATTTCAATGAAGTCCAAGATAAACCTACTGAAACAGAAGAGAGTAAACCCAGCCAGATTTCTGTTCAAGATGTTTCTGATCAAAACAGCCCCAAGACAACACAAAAAGGTGGGTCTTCCTGGAAAGGCTCTGCTGTTAGTGGATGGTTTGGCAGGAATGAGCAAAGCAATGATGAACCACAGGATGAGAGCAGTGAAGAATCCTTCAAAAGCAGAAAAATAGTAATGGATATTGAGGAGAACCATGTGGAGGAGAAGACAAACTCTGGAACGTTTGGTTGGATCAGGGGGGAACTCACCAATGCTTTTGGGTTTGGAAACAAGGATCTAAAAACTGATACACAGGACAATATCAAGAACCCAACAAATGATGAAGATACCTCATCTCAGCAGTCTAGCTCATGGATAAGTATGGGTAGAGATGTCTTGGGCTTTGGTGAAGACAATACTGAAGTTGCAACTAAACCTGAAACTGAGAAAGTCGATGAAAACACAAACACGGAGGACCAGAGCATACTTAACCCCAGTCAGAACATGGATGTGGTTGACAACAAACAGAGAGATGAAAACAACCCAGACGACAGTGTGGAAAATAAGGATGGTCCCTTGGAGGACAGGAGAACAGAAAATGAAAAAGAAGAGGAACAGGTGGGGTGGTACGGAAATATGTACAACAGGATCACAAACGTTTACAGAGAAGAGCAAACTAAACATTATGAGGATGATGGAGGCAGTTTGTCAGAAAGCCATGGATCTGCTTCAAATACTGAGAACATTGAAACCAAAGATTCAGAATCAAGTTCACAGTCCATATTTTCAGTCAACGGCCTGACATCAATGCTTAAGCTTCCTTTTCAGGCAGACACAGTAGTAAAGAGAGATGAGGAAAAGACAGAAAAGGAAGAAGATGCAGGTAAGGAAGACTTTGATGAGGACCAACATAATAACAAGGATCAAGAAGAAAAAATGTTGATTGATATTTATGAGCAGGACTCAAACCCAACAGACACTGATGTACTAATGGAAACTCAGTCTCTGTCTGATAAAACAATGACTTTAAAAGATAGCATTGCATCTGATAGCATTGAACAACTAGATGTAGAATCTAATATGACAGAAAACAGCATGATTTCACAAATCCGTGAAACCGAGTCAGAAGATAATTTAAATGAAGAAGTTAAAAGTGAAAACAATGCTGATTTTTTTGAGGGAAAGGTGGAGCAAGATACAAGAGATGTGCAAAGCGATGAGGAAAAGACAGGAAAGAAAGAAGATCCAGGTAAGGAAAACTTTGATCAGGAACAAAATAATAACAAGGATCAAGAAGATAAAATGTCGATTGATATTTATGAGCAGGACACAAACCCAACAGACATTGGCGTACTAAGTGAAACTCAGTCGCTGTCTGATAAAACAATGACTTTAAAAGTTAGCATTGCATCTGATAGCATTGAACAACTAGATGTAGAATCTAATATGACTGAAGACAGCACAGATTCACAAATCCTTGAAATCAAGTCAGCAGATAATTTAAATGATGAAGTTAAAAGTGAAAACAATGCTGATGTTTCAGAAGGAGCTGTAGAGAAAGACATGAAAGATGTGCAAAGTGATAAGGAAAAGACAGTAAAGGAGATCAATTCAGGTAAGGAGGACTTTCTTGAGCAACAAAATGTGAAAGATGAAGAAATATCTTATGTTGTCAAGCAAGAGTCAACCACAAAGGATGTTGATTTACTTAGTGAAACTCAGGCCTTATCTGATGGAACAATGACTTTAAAAGACAGCGT
Organism: Sinocyclocheilus rhinocerous; assembly: GCF_001515625.1. Classification (NCBI taxonomy): domain Eukaryota; kingdom Metazoa; phylum Chordata; class Actinopteri; order Cypriniformes; family Cyprinidae; genus Sinocyclocheilus; species Sinocyclocheilus rhinocerous. Next base: position 825,785 of record NW_015627248.1, read on the forward strand.
TGCATCTGATGACATAAGAGATATAGATGGCTTTTCGAAAGACTCTAACACCCAACATGGTGATGAAGTTAAGTCTGCAAATAATACAACTGATGAAGGTATTCAGAGCAAAAACAACTTAACTGATTCAGCAGATGACATTTTAGAGGGCAAGCTGACTCAAAGTCTGTCTGATCAAGACAATTTAGACACTATCAGACAGCAAGAAAATGATTCTAATAAAATTAGCACAGATCCTGTAACTGTTGCTGATCCATCTGAACTGTCAGAGTCGGATATTCAGACAGATCCTGAGTTACGTTATGAAAATACACAAGAATTAAATGTTGCAGATTTGTACACTGACTCACATAGTAAGACTGTCACAACTGGTCAAAGCATAAATGCAGATAAAAATTCAGAACCGACTGTGGATACATTATCAGAATATAATAATGAAAAACAATTAGCTGAAGGCGACCAAGGTATATCGCAAGAAAATGATGAGTTAGTTATAGACACAAGAGATAAGTTAGTTATGGAACGAAATGAGGCACAATTAGATGAAGCATTACCAAAAGACATCACATTTTATGAAGAAAAGTTATCAGATTCAGAAGCACATGCAACGCAAATGAGCAATGAACATAAATTGGACAAAAACATAAATCCTCTTAATGAAAGATCTTCTCATAATCACACTCTTGTAACAGATGAATTAACTGTACCTAGTGAAGAAAATCTGCATTCAGACCTTGAGTCAAATTCAGCCCTAAACGGCACAGATTATGAGATGGATAATAACAGTGAATTGCATGATGAGTCATTGGTGATAGAAAACTCAGGTATAAGTATTGTCAAGAATACAGATTCAGTAGGTGAAAATGACAATGAGGTTGTAGTTCAAGAAGAGCAAGAGGAATCAGGTACAGTTTCTGAAACTACAGATAATTATTTTGATACAAAGGATGACACACAAATCACAAATGAAAGTCTAACACAGGAAACACATAAAAAAAGACCATCGCTAAACATGTCTGATGGATCTGGTGATTTAAAAGATTTTGGTCATGATCTCAGTTTACCAGAAAATGCAGACAGTGATAATATTCCTAACGCTGTGGCTGAAGACCCAGATGGCTATACAACTTCCACAGAAACTATGATGAATGATTTCTTCTCAAAGAATGACTCGGTTCAGGATGGCAATATTAATATCATGCATGATCAAAATCAAAGTGTTGAACACAAAGAGGAGACCGACACAGCAAACAATGAGGATCATCAAACCGATTCAGAAAGTGTCACGGGAAGGGAGGAAAGCAACATAGGTGCCATCTGGGATCAAAGTGATGATGGTGACATGGCGGTGAAGTCAGAAGATAAAGAAGAACAGGGCAATGAAAAACAACCTGGAAGCCCTGAAATTCAAGACAAAAATACTGTCAGTCATCCTACAGAAACCTCTAAAGGATATACAAACTTATATCCTTATCTGAGTGAACAGAATATTGAAGATCTTTTAGATTCACTTGGAGACCAGACGTTATCATGGCTGAATTCCAAAATGGGAAACACTAATGCAGGTCAAGATAATGATGACCTCGATGAACTTGGTGACTTTGAACAGCTGTTGGAAAACCATATGAAGATGGACACAAAACTGGGACATATTCAACAAGATAATGGTTCTCCTGGCAAGGATAATACTAAAGAATATCCAGCACTACAAAAACTGTTTACCCTCTTATCTTCTCTAAGAAAGAAATATTCACCAGTGATAACATATAACAGTGTAGAAAGCCCAGGTACTGATGGTTCGTAATGATCATTATCAAAAATAATAAGAGCATGACAGATAATGGGTTACATAATTTTGGTCAATATTGCATGGGACAAAAACTTCTGCATATGTGATTAATGGGAAATCTAGGTTTTGAGATCTTACTCTTTGAGTGATGGTAATGTAATAGTTGTCAAATTTTCTATAATGTTCCCACTCTTTCCTCACAGGGATCAGCGAAGATGACTGTGTTCATGAAGCATTTCTAGATGTGAATAAGAATACAGAAATCTCCACAACAGAGGCTGAAAATAATCAAGTTACCGATGACAGATCTGGTATAAATAACTTGGGCAATCCTCAAAATGAGCCAGTCTCTGAGGAAAAGGACCTTTTAGTGAACAGAGTTAATGTGGAGGGTGTTCAGACTGTTGAGCAGGAAAAAAGAAAGCAAGATACAGAAGATTGGACATCTTCTGAAACCAAGAAAGCTTTCCAAAACCACGGTCTTATCTCTGAAGAGCATGTTGAATCACAGAACGGTAATAATTTTTTTGGACTTAAAATTATCCTCTTGTCGGTCCAAACCATAGGCTGTATAAAGGTCCAAACCCACACTCTAAAAAATCCTGGGTTATTTCAACCCAACTTTGGGTCAAATTTGGACTAACCCAACTTTTGGGTTAAAATTTTTATGTTAAAAATGTAACCCAACGGTTGGGTTAGTCCATATTTGGCCCAAAGTTGGGTTGAAACAACCCAGCATTTTTTAGAGTGCATCATGAAAAAAATAGATCTTGAGGGGTGACATTTCACACATTATATATACACATTGTAAATTGTAAAAACTTAAATATGTGTTTTGTTCTTTTTGACAGAAGGAGGGCAATTTTATCAGATGGCAGTTTTTGTTGAAGTCACAATTAATGAAATTGCATCTCTAGTGGACAAGGTGAGTGTTTCATGTGAAATACATGTAGGAAAAGTAGCTTGCTATGTCCCTTTTATTTTTTTTTATTTTATTTTTTTTGTATTAAAGGCACAAAGTAATTTTTTGAGAGACCTATTTTTCATAAAATTCAAAAAAAAAAAAAAAAAGATATTCTGGACAATTAAAATCACACAATAATGTATATTTTTTTTTACTTAAAACATTTTATATTCAATTCATTCTAGTAGGGTACATTTAAATTATTATCATTATCATCGACCTTTTAATTATGATGTTTATTTTATGTTTATTGTTTTATTTTCCGTGCAAAATTTGGGGAATGTGTACTTTAGATTCACATTTACTGCACATGTAGGTAAAAACACCGATTTAGAAAATTTCACCTAAAGCTGTGTTTTTATCTACATGTACTGTAAATGTGAATCTAAAGTACACATTCCCCAAATTTTACACAGAAAATAAAACAACTCATATAATATTTCGTTTAGCTGAGGATGACAATCAGCATTTTCTGAAGCCAATTTTTGTTCAAAATATATCTTTAAAGTGTTTCATGCAATATGTTTTATTCTATTCGTGGAAACAGCCGGTGTCATGCCAAAAATTTATCGTTTGCCGAAAACTGATTGCCGTCTGTAATCACTTTTTGCAAGTGTAAAACTGCATTTTATGGGTATTATTGGCCATTTAAAGGTATTTCAACAGGTAAAAAGGACTGCATGAGGTATAATCTCAAATATAACCCTTGAATGCAATCAAGTCATTTAGCTCTTGCAGTGCTTTTTACCTGTTGAAATACCCATAAAACACAGTTTTACACTTGCCAAAAAGTGATTACAGACTCTACTTATTAAGTGAACTGTTCTTTCTGCCTCAAATCCCTTTTTGGCAAGTGTAAAACTGCATTTTGTGGGTTTTATTGACCATTTAAAGGTATTTCAACAGGTAAAAAGGACTGAATGAGCTATAATCTATCAAATATAACAACCATGAATGAAATCAAGTCATTTTGAGGCAGAAAGAACAGTTCACTCAATAAGTAGAGTCTGTAATCACTTTTTGGCAAGTGTAAAACTTGTTGGATATTTCAACAGGTAAAAGGGTTATATTTGACAGATTATAGCTCATGCAGTCCTTTTTACATGTTGAAATACCTTTAAATGGCTAAAAAAAATAAAATAAAATGCAGTTTTACACTTGCCAAAAAGTGATTACAGGCGCCAATCAGTTTTCGGCAGCCGATCAATTTTCGGCATGACACCGGCGACTACAGTCTATTTTCTGTCTTGACCATAGACTGTTTGACATGTCGCCAAACAGTGTCATATTTTGCACTCAAGGCAGATTGATTGATATTGATAAGTATTTACTGTCTCTACACCTAAATAACCTATAAAACCTGCTAAATAGATAATAAATAAAATTTTAATGCAGACACAAAGGTAAGTCAAGTAGTAATTTTGAGTTGAGTTTAATCCAGAGGGAGCTGCTCAACCGGTCTCTGTATCAATGACCTTTGTTTATAGAGAAATATTTAACTGACACACCCACCAATGAAACATACTTACCCATATTTTAAACTATGACGTTTCATAACCAGATCATGACCAATATTTTTGCGTGTGTGTTTACTGACTAACTCCTCGGTGTCGATAGATACGTCTGTCTCTTTAAAACGCGAACGCAACGTTGTGGCACTCAGCAATTGGTGACGTGTGGAAGAAACCATGACCCTTGTAGGGGTGTTAAATTTTGTGGATTTTAAATTTTTTCGCATAAAGTCAAAACATTACTGTTTTATATAACATAATACATGTTTTTTCTCATTTAAAAATAGAAAAACAAATATCAATGACGTTTACAATTTACATTTTCGAAACACAAGATCATATGCTTCACGAATCCTCCCTAAAACACAAGAGTGCGCTCTTCCTCTCAGCGCAGTGAGCACTAGCAGTCAGAGTAGAGCAGCATCCGGCACCATGTCATAACAACATAAATTAACAGATTACAGAATTTAGAATAACTCAGTTTGGATATAATCATGGCAGACGAATTTAAGGCCGAGTCGGTCGTTACAGAAGCGACTGACATGAAAGGAGCAGCGAAGATTTACTACACTCTCGCCGTGGAGAAAATCAAAGATGTATGTGGCACAGTGTGTATGATGAAACAGCGTTAGTGTGTGGCAGCTGTCAGCAGGTGTCATATATATTTCTATTAAGTCAGCTATCATAGTACTCATCATTTATTCTAATGCAGTATTTACAAGTGTTTAATTAGATGTATACTGTGTAACTGTTTTGTATTAAGACATAGCTGGTTAGCATTGAAGCATCTGGTACATGTTGCTCATTTCATCTTACATTACCATTGATTTGTGTGATTTTATTAAACTTATTGATTTATAGATCTACAGTGACCTTTATTGGCCTTCAGCTGACCTTTATTGGCCTTGTTTACCAGTTTGTGACGGTATAGCTTTAGTGTTTAGAGGTTTAGTGTATATTGTCTTTTTCATCTTACAGTGGCATTGGTTTTGGTCAGTTATTGTAGGTCAGTGACAAAGGAGGATGTCTGAGATTGTACTTTTTCGTTTAAAAAAAAAATCTATTTTAAAACACATCGTAGTTTTTTTTAGAAACCTTTATACATTTATTTTAATAGTTTTGATTTCTTGACTAAAAATGACAGGTGCTAAAATATTCTTTGCAAAAATGTGTGATATAAATGATCATTATTATTACTGCTATGTTTAAGAAATAATAATGAACGTTTATGTGAAACTACTAAAAATTGTGTCTGTGTTTGATCATGTGAATGTGGGTTTAGGTTTATAGAACATCCTGTCCACTTTTGTATGCGTGACAGAGAGAGGGTTAAGAAAAGCCTTATAATATGAAAGCGTGTAAAATTGCTTAATTTATACTTCCATTTTTATTGAGAATTCATATAACTGTTTAACTTCTGTGTCTTAGGTTGTGTCTTCACTTCCTGATGATATCCGGCCTGGTCCTGACTTATATGGACTGCCATGGGAAGCTGTGGTTTTCACGGGATTTTTAGGTTTATTGACACTGCTTCTGTTCAGCTGCAGGTGCATTCAGTCTGTAAGTCATGCATTACTGCTACATAAAAAATGCACACTTTATGAGTGCTATCATTTCACTAAATGAGCTTTTTCTGTTTTGTTCTGCAGATCAGAAGTCGAATATATGCAAGTGAGTGTTTTCCATCTCTTTATCTGCTTTAAACCTATCCTCATGATCTGTTTTATCTGATCTCCACTGTCAGCTCTCAACTGATCCTGTCTGTTGATTTGTTTGCAGGTAAAGAGACGCAAATGGCGCAGAAAGTGGCCGAACTGCTTGATGAAAAGTGCAAAGTGCTGGAGACATTCAGTGAGGTTAAACAGAAGGTGAGAAATGCTGTTACAGTATATGAACACTTAATGCACATCCATGCTTGTATAACTGCATTCTCCTAAATCAGTCCCTCTAAACAATGTCTGTCCGTCTCAACAGTTTGACAAACTAGAGTCCACACTACAGAATAATGGCATGTCTGCACAAGCTGCAGAAAAAGACAGTTTAGAGGTAAATATGGTCATTATGGTCTCAAATCTTCCTGTAAAAACATGCAGTTACTTAGCTACTAATGTTTATAAAATGTGTCTCCCTGACCACTTCACTAGTTACCTGATCCAATTATACTGCTTTTAGGTGGCGTCACAGAAATTTGAACAATCAAATGCACAAATGAAAAAGGAAATAGAGAGGCTGCAAGAAGAGCTGTCCCAACAAAACAAAGCAAGAAAACAGCAAGAGGATCAGGTAATGTTGTCATACACACAGATATTCTCCCTTTACATATTCAAACTACCCTGTTCATGCTTGATGCCCTTTATGTTGTCTGTATCTGTCCTAACAATTGTTATATTTGTTTTTCAGCTTGCTGAACTTGAGCAGATTTTAAGAAATTTAGAAGAGGAAGCTAAAGAACGAAAGTCCCAGTTAGAACAGGTATTGACTATGTATATGATGCATGTTTCAGTCATATTTCCTTTTTTAAACACAATCATTTGTAATTCTATACTGTTACCTGTTTCTCCATCTGTAGGACAACACAACACTGAAGATCCATGAGATCAACACAGAGCGACTGCAGAAAAACCTGCAGGCGGCCAAAGAGGAGCATGCAATGCTGCTTGAGAGTAAAGAACAGGTGAGATCTGTGTTAGAGTGCTTAGCTTGGAGAAGATGAACAGATCAATAAAAAACATTTAACAGGAGTACCTATGTTTTCTTCACTCATACAGCTGGTGCAAGAGGCAGAGGACTGGGGTGAACGTCTCGGTGAGCTGGAGGAGGAGATGAAAATGAGTGAAAGATCTCATACTGGTATGCTGGAGGACTGCGCTAATAAAGATGATCGCATCAAGGTAAAAACACAATGGCATCAGGCTCAATGAGACCAGACACTAGAAAACAGAAAACCGTCATATTTCTTTCAGTATCAAAAGAACAGCATTTATATGTAAATGTTTTTACTGTCACTTTGCATCCTTGCTAGGGATGTAACGATTCACTCAACTCACGATTCGATTCGATTCACGATTTAACAAAACTTAAATTTTAAAACAAGCCCCAAATCAAATAAATAAGTAACACAAATAAAAGAAATGTCTTCATATAAACAAACTAAGGCTTTGTCTGTGCTCTTCCCATTTAAAATTAGAGGCAACCACTGCATTTTAATCATGATCCAAACAAAGATGCTGCATATATGCAACATGAGCAGTTTTTAATCTAAATTACATTGTATAGTTTCGAAATTTGAAGCAAAAACAGAATGGTTTGACTTGACTTGACTTTGACTGGTTTGATGCATAAAACATATCTGCATGAAACAGAAACAGCAGACGAGCTGAATGAGACGCAGATTCACTCTCTGCCAGCAGGTGGCGCTTAAA
>NW_015627248.1:836182-851931 GCF_001515625.1 Sinocyclocheilus rhinocerous
ATATGCTTTATACAGAGGCAAGAGGAAAAGAAAAAATACCATCGAAAAAGACAGTAAGTTCCCCTCAGACATACATTCATATAAACTCCTACCCCTAATTGAATCGCGATTTGTTTAGCATCTCAACCGATTTGAATCGTCACATATTTAAATCGATTTTCAACCGGCTCGCGGTTAATCGTTACATCCCTAATCCTTGCTGAATAAAAGCATTAATTTCTTTAAAAAAATAATAAAATACTGACCTCATATGGTAGCATATGTGATATAATTAAAATATATATCAAATTAGATGTACAGAAAAGTGTCGAAACATAAATAAACATGTTATATTCTTAAATGCACAATATTTAATCAAACTTTACTCAAAAGTATTTAAACAGGAAATTATTCATTGACAAAGTCTAGTGCACAGCGTGGTAAAAATACAAAGTTCTGTCATGAAACTCTAGATGGCGCAGGCCGATAGGTTCTAACTCAGTCTGACATAATGACATTATTCACGTGGCGCAGCTGATTGGTTCTTTTTGTATCAACTGTCAATGAGCTTGCTGCTCAACATTCAAATACTTGGCTAATGCTCGCTGTAGCAGTTGCAGCGCGCTTCAGAAACCCTCAACCTTCCCCAGCTCCACCTGTATAGATCTGCTACGGGGTGACTTCATGTATGTTTTATATGGGGTTGTCTCATATATGTTATATGTGACCCTGGACCACAAAACCAGTCTTAAGTCGCTGGGGTATATTTCTAGCAATAGCCAAAAAAACATTGTATGGGTCAAAATTTCATGGATGTACTGGCAGTAGCAAGTCTCGGTACTTGCTCTGCAGCGGCAGCAGCGTAGCAGATCTATTCATGCCAAGACCAAACACACTGACATAGCCATGTATATTACCATGCTAAACTCTCTGAGAGTTGTCATGGCAGAACTGTATTTCTAAAAAAAAAAAAAAACACACATTTTCCTTTTCTTGTATCAGTCACTGACAGAGTGCCTTTTGAAGATGCGAGATTGGGATTCTGAGGACGAGAGCTGCATTGATGGCAGCACTAATGCAGCTGGAGCTGAGAATGGTGACAGTTCAGGTTCAAGCTCTTGTGGTTAATTTGGGAATATTCTTAGTTTGATTTGAAGTCAGGTCTTGAGGTGTCGTCTCATGAGTTTTTTGTGCTTGCAGATTTCCATCAGAAGCAAAAAGTACAGAAACTTATTGAAGCGGCCAAGGTACTCCTACTCACATCCTGGTTGTCTCAAACCTAGTGAAACACCTAGATACCACATATGACTGCCAAACATCCTGTCAAGTATGGCAGCTCACTGGGGTTTGAAACACAACCCTTATGTGTCAGTTTAAATGAATAACTTCTGTCTACATCCACAATATTCAGATATGCTGCTAACAGATATGATGCGGTAGATAAGTTAGTCCTCTTTGTCACAGATGAGTGCAGACTTGAAGTCCATGGAGGAGCACAAGAACAGAGTGTTAGCCAAACTCGCAGATGAAATTAAAGCCAAAGAAGATCTCCAAGGTAAACACTTCCACTAGAGTTGAAACAGGTGCTGATGCATGAACCTTTTAATTTGATATATAATTATGTTTTGATTGATTGTAGAAAGAAAATGTGACCTATTCATTCATAATGGGAATCTTTAGGCACCTTACAATTTTATTTTCGATTGATTTGTATTCCTATCTTGCTGAATTAATCATAACATCACAACATATTTGCTTTCCCACCTGATATTCTTGGAAAACACCTGCTATGCAATTATTATGAGTAATAAAAGTGGATCTGATTTGCTTTGGCCTGAATATATCAAACATGATCTTTCAGACTGTAAATGAAGACTTGTTTTCTTGTTTCTCTGTATTCTCAGAGGGGATCAAACAGCTTGAGGAGCAGAAGGAGGTGTTGGAATCAGAGAGTGCCAGCTATGCTAGTGAAAGCCAGAAACTCCAGCAGAAACTCCAGATCGTGACTGAGATGTACCAGGAGAATGAACTCAAACTACACAGGTTTGAACCGTGGAAAATCCTTATCCTCCATTCAGTGTCTCTGAAGTCTTTTTTTATTGGAATTTCAAATACTAATGCTAATCATTCAATTATTTCTTGGACTCTTGTCAGGATGTTGACAGTGGAGGAGAAGGAGCGCTTCCAGAAGGAGGAGAAGCTCAACAAGGCAGGCAAGAAGATCAGTCTTGCTGCAGAGGAGCTCAACACTTACAGGTCAGAGCAAATTGTTTAGCGCACATGAGGAAGTCGAGTTAAGTATGATATAGTATGTGATAAAATCAAAGGAAATGGTCTCTGAGAAGGGGAGAATACTTGAAACATAATGAACATTCACTAAAAGAGGAAGTTTACATTATAGTCTCTTTCACTATGTTTATATAGACAACGAGCCAAAGACCTAGAGGAAGAACTGGAGCGGACGTCACTGGCCTACAAGAATCAGGTGACACACTAGTAATGCTACAGAGTTACAACGTCTCTACATGATTTATATTGATAAAGGTGCTTCAGTGGCACATGCTGATGATACCCACGCTGAATATGTTTATTATAACCTATTATTATTTTTAGACAACATTTACTCAAAATACTCTCATGTAAGAAATATCTGAAACCACAAAATGTTGATGAAATTGTTGGTAGATTTTGGAACTGACATTAGGGGGAGACATTATACATAACGTCTCTACATGATTTATATTGATAAAAGTTCTTCAGTGGCACATGCTGATGATACCCACGCTGAATATGTTTATTATAACCTATTATTATTTTTAGACAACATTTACTCAAAATACTCTCATGTAAGAAATATCTGAAACCACAAAATGTTGATGAAATTGTTGGTAGATTTTGGAACTGACATTAGGGGGAGACATTATACATCCTTATATCAGTCTATCATTATGATGTAGACCTATGTGACTGATATGAGGATGTATAATTCATAATTAATTAATTATAATTATTTAATATAAATATGTATTATATAAATTATTCTTTTTTTTTCTACCACAAATGAGACAGATAGATAGATAGATAGATAGATATGCATGTATATGTACACACAGTATAATATATACAAAATGATATATGACCAATATGAGAATGTATAATAAATAAAATGATATAAAAATATTAAAAAATATATAAATTATATAAATATTTTACATGAATCATTCTTTTACCACCACATTATTTATTTACCACCACAAATGAGAGTGATATCTCATATATACTTATATCATATCAGTTTATCATTTCTATATATGAATATTTATTATATATATTTTTTTTTTTTTTCTTTTTTCTACCAGATTACTTCTCATGAGAAAAAGGCTCATGATAACTGGGTAAGTTGTTTTCAGACCACTTATATTTGATCCGTACCAGTCATCAGTAGCTTTATTGTGTCAGAAGTATACTGTTCTTATTGTCTGTGTTATAGCTAGCTGCAAGGGCAGCGGATCGAGACCTGGCTGATGTCAAGAGAGAAAATGCTCATCTCCGCCAGAAGTGAGATTGACTAGAGAGTATTTTACTGTAGTGTTTTATATACAGCAGAAGCAATATTTATCCATACATATTAATATGTTTACAATTGCAGGCTGACTGGTGCCCAATTCAAGTTTGAGATTCTTGAAAAGGATGTACGAGAGGGCAGACCTTTATTTAGAGGTCAGATACTCTTCACTTCCCTTTGGCTAGTACAGTGTTTCCCAACCTTTTTTTAGTTGCGGCACCCTTTGGAAATTTTAACAAACTTGGGGCACCCTACAAAATTAATTTTGTCACAATATTTGAATTTCTAACTTCGATATGATAATTTGAAAAGTATAGATATTCAGTACAACATGGAAGAACTGCAGAATATAATGTCATATAGATATTTTTAATATTATTAAAACATTTTGTCCATCAATGGTGGCAATCAGTAGGCTAATTTCTAATGAAAAGACCAATTTATATGACAGATTTTAATGTAGGCTTTTATACATATGTAAACATTATTTAATTACCATTATAACTAGCTATCTCACAAATTTTTGCTCACTCAGTGTTTTTTTCGGTGCATCTCTAATTATTGGCGACATCAGAAATGGATATTATATAATAGATGCTTTTTTGAACATTTTAGCAATTTAAAAATATTAAAAAATGATTTTTTACACGGCACCCCTGCTCTCGACAGACGGCACCCCAGGGTGCCGCAGCACCCCGGTTGGGGAACACTGGGCTAGTACATGTCTATGATTTAAAATGGTATTAACCATTAGCCATGCATTTCCCCATCTCATAGGTGAAAAATCTCCATATGGACCCTCTCCTCTTAGCCGACCATCTTCAGAAACACGGGCCTTCCTGTCCCCTCCTACACTAATGGACGGACCCCCTCGAGTCTCACCTCAGTTTATGGGTCCAGGCAGAGGTGATATACACACATCACTCCCTTTTTTTAATTCTGGGAAAAGTCTACTAGCTAGTATGAAAAATGTGATTCATTTTTGCATTCTCAGTCTTAAGTTGTCTAACAATATTTTGTGTGTGTGTCTGTGTATTACATGCATGAATCCAGTTCATCTCCCTTGAGATATAGTTAATATGTTTGCATTAGGGGTGTAATGGGTTTGGTTTACGTCACAGTTTCAGTATGGTTTGGTAAATACTTATGATAGGACATTTCTATACAGTTACCTATACACTACTGTTCAAAAGTTTAGGGTCAGTAAGATTTTTAATACTTTTATTCAGCAAGGATGCAAATAAATTGATCAAAAGTGGCAGTTTAATTCTGGGAAAAGTCTCCTAGCTAGTATGAAAAATGTGATTCATTTTTGCATTCTCAGTCTTAAGTTGTCTAACAATATTTTGTGTGTGTGTCTGTGTATTACATGCATGAATCCAGTTCATCTCCCTTGAGATATAGTTAATATGTTTGCATTAGGGGTGTAATGGGTTTGGTTTACGTCACAGTTTCAGTATGGTTTGGTAAATACTTATGATAGGACATTTCTATACAGTTACCTATACACTACTGTTCAAAAGTTTAGGGTCAGTAAGATTTTTAATACTTTTATTCAGCAAGGATGCAAATAAATTGATCAAAAGTGGCAGTGAAGGGATTTATAATGCTACAAAATATTTTATTTTAAATCAATTCATTTGATACTGAAAAAATGTCAGCTTCCACAAAAATATTAAGCAGCACAACTGTTTTCAACATTAATAATAACAATGTTTCGTGAGCAGCAAATCAGCATATTAGAATGATTTCTGAAGGATCATGTGACACTGAAGACTGGAGTACAAATAGAAAACATGTATTTTAAATTGTATTTTTATTTACAGAATTGCTGCTTTTACTGTAATTTTGATCAAATAAATGCAGTCTTGCTGAGCATAAGAGACCCCAAGCTTATATTCAGATTTTGAAAGAGCCCCTTTTATTTTATCTTTTACAGCAAAATGCAAAATCACAGAAAACAATTGACATTTTACTAATTGTTACAGTGTGGATGCATTTAAAAGAATATGTATCCAGTGCTATCTCCGAAACCACTCCAGTTAAATTTAGCATCTGTACGTTTTTTATTTACTTTAGGATAGTTAATGCATATCACTAATAATTAAAGACCTGCAAGATATACCAGTACCATTTTTGCAGTTTAAATGCATACTAAATCGTGGGTAGCAAATCATTTCCCAAGTTTGCATATAGATGAGTCTTGTCTTTCATTACCCTCGTTAATATTTTGTTGGTTGTCTCCCTTTCCTCGCTTTTCCATTCTTAACTTCCTCAAACATTTTTATGTGCCATTTCTCTCCACTCCATTCATCTTCCTTCACTCTCACTGTCACATAATCAGCATCCCGTGGCGGGGTAGAGCCCCCTAGTGGTGGGCCAGACTCTGATAGTGGCTCGTTGTCTCCCTCCTGGGACAGGGAACGCAGGGGCCCTCCCCCCCCTCCAGGTACAGTGATGTTCCCACTGCTGTGACTGCCCTGTAGCAGGAGGAAATACTTCTCTAGCTCTCAAAGATCAAGAATTATTGATAGAAGAACCATAAGCATATTAACATGACTGCCCATTTTTACATATCAACATATCACTAGTTTAGCCAATCATAACAGGTCTTTTACATAGTATTAAAGGTACAGTAAGGCAAAAAAAATGCCTGTTTATTTTTAATGATCAGAGAGAGGGAGGAAATAGTTGTGTAAAAGTAAATTCTGATGCAAGAAACAGTAATATTATAAATGGACTTCACAGAAAAAATATATGCTAAAACAAAATGAGGCTTATTTGCGCGATTCAATGTCAATTTGCTATTGATTTATGAATATTAAGCACTAAACTGTCTTGTGCCTATAATTTAGCCAACGGTGGGAAGTGAGAGGTGTTTCTGTTACTGAAGCTCAAACTCAGTTATTCAGAGGTGGCTGAGAAGCGCTGACTCAGCCGCACAGCTCATTGAAGAGTCACAGAACTTGGCCTTCTTTGTTCTAGACGTTTCTGTGTTTTTGGGCTGTGCGTCGGGCTTTGTCCCACTGCCCTCTGCTGCTCCTCACTGTTGGGCTGAATACTATCGATTCAGGGGCTGTGGACTAAATGTTCAGCGCAGTGATTAGTTATTTCATACTGTGGGTGTGAATAGCACAGGACATCACTGTATTTTTTAAATGTCATTAGCATCATTCCCATTACATCCTAGGTGTTCATGGGCCAATCATTTTCAAATGTTAAGTTTTGTTTTTGTTTGTAATGTACAATGCATTTTGAAAGGGACTTGAATTTAGTTATAATAATATGAATTAATTAATTATTGTTATATATTTAAAATATATTGTTTAATGTTACATTTTTATTTTATAAATATATTTTTAAATAATTATTTGTAAGTTTTTGTTTTTAATTGTAATAAATTATCCATTTCTCTGATAGTGTCTGAAAGGCTCTTAAATTTAGAATACTAGAATATTGAGAATAATAATATAATTAAAAATTATTTGTAAAAAAAAAAAATTAAATTGCATTTTGTTTTTATTTGTAATAAAATGTTTACAAGGCTCTTGAGTTTATTTAGAATAAATAATGTATATAAAAATATAATATTATATTTATATAAATTATAATCTTGATTATAGAATAATTTAAATAAATGTATATTATATAGATATTCTTTTTTTTTTTTTTAAATAAATATGTTTATGAAAGATCACCCTCTCCCAGATCCGGGTTTGCCCTTTAGGAGGCCTCCTCCAGGTCCATATCCTATGGGTCCTTTGCCTCCTAGACCTCCACTTCCTCCTGAGCCATACTTTGGTGACAAATCAGGTGAGTCTTTCCATGTGACCGCCCCTGTGATATGTTTGACTTCTCCTCTGTTTCTCTTAAAGGTCATTTGTACCTGTGGAATTATAAATAGCCCATATGACTCACATATACAAGCCTAATAGTAACTTAGTAACTAATACTGAAAAACTGAGATACATATTCTAGTAAGTGGAGCAACAAAAACTCCATGCTAACTTGTTTTATGCAGCTCATGTAATAGCATTACCAAGGTATGAATGAGTTCTCTTTTCAGCAATCCTGAAGAATTAAAATGAAAATGTGAGAGTGGGAGTTTGGCTCAAAGATCCTAAGAGTATTTTTTCCTCTCTCTCTTTGTCCCAGATTCATCATTTCTAAGAAACAGCTCATCTATCAGTGAGAATGAGAGCAGAGAAGTGAGTAAACCTTCGATTGATGAGAAAAACTTAGTTTTTGTACATGCACATAACTGAAATGTGTCTTTTCACAGGGTCCTCACTCGATGCCTGGTGACATGAGATTGCCTCCTGATCCAGATTCAAGAATGGGGCCTCCTCCTGGCACCCGGTTCATAGGAATGCCCCCGCTGATGGACCCTAGGGACCCACACTTCCCACCCAGGGGCCCTTATGGACCTCCGGAGTTCTTTCCCCCTCGTGGACCTGGTGGTCCCCCCATAGGCAGTAAGTTAACTCTTTCCACTTGAAATGTGAAAGTGCATATGAAGCACATTTAACTTTTGCAATGTGACTTTTTCACAAACGAAAAGCATATTTAGTGGGACATGATTTAGGGAAAGAGTTTATTTAGTGATTTGATTGATAAAGTTAATAAGATTGGTTAATGTTATATTTTAATTATTTAAAATATAATTTATTATTTATTATTATTATTATTACACGTTTTAATTTTGCCATTTGATTTATTACAAGATAGGATTTTTTATATATATATATATTTTTTTTTTATATATTTACAAATTTAATTAAAGCTAATACTTAAAAAAATTGTTAATTTCATGGTTCTCATTATCATGAAAAACTTGGAAAAAACATGAACTTGGAATTATGAGTGCTATTTCCAGTAGTGATGTACAAATATTAACATTTTGATCAATATTGATAATAGTTGTAATGTTTTTGCAAATGAAAGCATGTTTAGTGGAAAATGATTTAGGGAAAGAATTTATTTTGTGATTTGATTGATAAAGTTGATATTATTGGTTAATATTTTTTATTATATAATTTATAATTTATGATTATCATTACACATTATCTAATTCATTATTATTA
The DNA here is from genome assembly GCF_001515625.1 of Sinocyclocheilus rhinocerous. Lineage (NCBI taxonomy): Eukaryota > Metazoa > Chordata > Actinopteri > Cypriniformes > Cyprinidae > Sinocyclocheilus > Sinocyclocheilus rhinocerous. Next base: position 844,811 of record NW_015627248.1, read on the forward strand.
TTATTATTATTATTATATTTGATTTATTACAGGATAGGACTCAGCTACTTGGATTTTTATATTTACAAATTTATTAAATCATTAAAAAAATATTAATTTCTGGGTATATTTATAGGAATTTAAGGTAGCATAATTTCAGAGTTTTCTGTCTGATTATTTGAAACTGTGTCTTAATACAAATTGATTTATTATTATTATTAAACATTTTACATAGGACTCTTTAAACATTTAATTAATTTATTAAATTATTTAAGCTATAAATATATTGTGTATATATATATATAGAAATTGGTACAAAACTGCATCACTTCAGGTTTTTCAGTCTGATTATTTGATACTGTGCTCTAGTACAAATTGGTAACTTTTATTACCATTTCCACTAGTGCGAGGGCCACTTCCCCCAGGAATGTTTCCCAGAGCTCCAATGCCACTCCGTCAACATATGGGCTATTTACCACCAAGACATTCGTCTGCCAGCTTCCCCCCCGGACCTCCACCCAGACCCTCCCCACCCGGCAGCGAGCAGCCCCCCGACCAGTCGCCCTCTCCTCATGATGTCATCTGATCTCTCACGCTCTCTTCCTCCCCGGCAAACTGTTTCTGACCTCCTGTTGTTGTGCTCAGGGTGTGTTTCCTTTGATATGTAACCGCAGTAGCCTTGTGGTTATCTCTTACTTTTTGTCTTAGTTGAAAGCGCAAGCATGGCAAAGGGTGCAGCACATGCCACTGGTTATAATATTAGGAAGAGCAAGTTGATGTCTGTATTTCAGGTACAGTATGTGCGCAGCCTTAGTGAACCTGTAGGTAAATTGTAAAAAGTCAATGAGACTGCCTTTTAACAGGATTATAGGTGCTCAGGTTTGTGATGTTCTGATGCTTTTTTTTTTTTTTTTAATGTAGATGATAAAAGGTCCTCATATTTGTCAAACTGTATATATAGAAAGTCTACTAAGTATATATTGTGAATAGGATGCTGTTTAAACAAGACTTTGGTAACTAACAAAAAAATCCAACAACTCAGTCCAGAGAACCGTCCATGTAGCGGATATATTTATAGTTTCCTCTAATAACAACTCATGCCTTAAAAATAGGTGGTCTGATTAATAATAAAAAAAGATGCCATTTGAAAAATACTGGATTAGTTTCATGTTTTCTTTGCTGAGACGTGCTAATGTATGTAACTTAGTAATGTACAGTATGAAGATGGATATTCATTATTTTATCCATAAATAATGGATATTTGCCAAAGATTACATTTGTTTATTTAATGTTATTAAATTATTAATGTTTTTAAAGATTAAGATGTAGATGTAATTATGAAGTACAGAAACATGTATAATCGCAGCATGAGAATCATTCATTTCATTTGTTTTACGATGACCATTAAGGGACGCATTTTAATATGCAGAGTAATAGAGTGCTTTGGAATTACTTAAGAGAAATTATTTTCATAACCGAGCACAGAAGGTGCATTGTTATAATTTTTGGAACATATTTTACACATCTTAACAAGTAATCAAGAATGTACCTACATATGAATCCCTAATTTCCAGACCTGGAAAAGCTAGGCCAAGCTCTAAAGTCTTTAAATCAGTAGAAATTAAGCTTTATAAGTGTAATCACTGTAACAAAAAAAAGTGAACTACTTTCCATTCAGTCTCCCATTGTGAAGCGTAAAGAGAAAAAATGCATTGTACATCAGAATTGCATAAAAACACAGAGACAAGATTGATTTTTTTTTTTTAATGCTTTTATTTTACCGATTAAAAGAAAATGCATTCGTTCAACATTAATTCAAATCAACATTCGGCTGGTTTACCCAATATCTGTCAGTTAACTTTTTCCCAAAGGTTTTCCTTCTTTATCGTGGAACCTCAAGATCACTTTTTCTCATTAAAATCTTCCCACCTGGCATGTTCACACCTGTGCCAGAGTACTTCCTGTTTGCAGATGTACATATAAAATCCAATGCTATGTGCTCACCGGAGACAAAAAAGTAGACAGAACACACCTGCCCAAATATTAAACATTTAAGATGGTAAAACCATTTTTGCAAAACAACAACAAAATCCAATGCTATGTGCTCACCGGAGACAAAAAAGTAGACAGAACACACCTGCCCAAATATTAAACATTTAAGATGGTAAAACCATTTTTGCAAACAACAACGCTTATAAACTTTTTTCAATGTTCATAAATAGAACCCGGACATGTGTTGCATAAAAGTATATACGCTGATATATATATACGCATATGCACGTTATCTTATTTAACTCCCCGTTAAGTTTATAAGGTAGCAGCGTGGTCTTCGCACTGCTGGTGCCCCATGATGGCCACTTCTTTATTGCAAACTGTCCTGATTTTAAACAAATGCACAACATTCGTACCACTTATAACTGGGGCCTTCTGGCCAGTCTCATAGAGACCATGTCTGTAACCCACGGTCGCCCCTGAAACGGAGTTGGCTTCCGAAGAATCAAGATCTTAAAACAATAATAATAATAACAATAGTAAGGCCAAGTATCATTGCAAGTTAGGTTATTTCCATTTGAGTGACAGAAAAAAGAAAAGAAAAAGCCAAAGAAAGAAAAACAAGTTAAGAGCCATTGGATCGTATGCATTCCGTTTGCATAGTTTTTGACTTTGCCGTTAACGCAAGCCGACCAGAGAGAGAAAGAGAAAGAGAAAGAGAGGCCCGCGTCAAGCTAGAGATCGGACCTGCAGTGGAAACTCAGACTGTTCGTTTTACCAAAGGCTGGCGTGAGGTCGATAATCGGTAAGGTAGCTGTCTGAAAAAAAGCTATAAATCACTGACCGTCTCAGATGGGGTCATAGCAGGCCTCTTTCTCCTTACTACGAGATTGTGAAATGCATATAACGTTTCCGAAAGAAAAAAAAATCTGGGATCCAACTGAGTTGTAACAACCGACTGGTCACATCGATCGTCAATAAAAACCTACGCTTGCTCTCAAATGGCTCAAGAATTTCATCGTAGGACCAGTCGAACGCTGATTCCAGGATCCCGAACCAAAACGGAATAAAAGAGTAAAAAAATATTCATTTCATGCAGACATTTGGCCATTTTAGTTTGTTTTTAACTCCCCAGTGGAATGTTCCTAACACATCTCATAGCAGCTTATAGGTCCGATAGAACCAACCTTGATTTTCAATAGTTAAATTACATTCACTCTTCACAGTGAAACAGGTGCATTGTAAGAGAGATCTAACGTATGTTGACCAAAGCCACAGCACAGCTGTGGACCACCTCCCAAGTCCAACCATTAGTACATTTATCTAATAGTAGTTGTCGTAATACGATAGTAGTAGTACATCTCGGCCCATCAGCCATTGGCCCTGCCCTCTGCCAGCATGCGGGCACTTCGGAAAAAAAAAAAAAAGTGTCGTATCACCGTTATCTTTGGCAGCTGACGCAGATGATGCGCTGACAGAAGTTAAATCCAGTGACTTTGTTGAGAAGATTCTTCATTAATGGAAACTTTAACGGTGAGAGGCCTGAGCTATTGGACTCCATTTTGTTTCCTCCACACGTCTTAACAGTAACCCTGAGAATGGCTGTTTCCTGTTCACTGCTGAGGAAGTGGTACGCTTTGTACTGAACACACACCTTCTCTGATGGATGCACTTTTTGAATGTTTACACGACACACTCGCACACAGAGAGATTGCAAAGAAAAACAAGACGAAAACACTGATGCTATGTCTTTGTAACGCTTCGTAGACTTGGTCGACCGGGAACGTACGGTGACGTGGGTTTGAAATGAAAGCTATTCGGGGTTGTAGGCACGGTATGAATGCTTTAGCAGTTTGTAACGTGTCGTACGCTGTCGTTCTCCGCCAACTCTAGTCAAAAATCGATGTACAACGAACAAGCTCCGAATTAAGAACACACTTATTGAAATTGTTTTTTGGTGCTGTACCAAGTAGAACTTTTTGAAATGAACTAAAAAAAAAAAAACAGAATCCTGGCACACGTTTAAGAGCGTTCCGACATATTCATTACAGCATGTTAGGCACCTATGTCAACGCACCTGAAAACAGCATTTTTAGTCTGTGGTTTATTCAAAAAGGGAGTGAATTTAACAGATTTTAAACCACAATGACCCTTTTTGCGTTCTGTGCCACCAACCACGAAAATCTGCCGTTTTCACCAATGTTGACATAGGTACCACAATAGGTTGTAAACTTGTCAACATTTAGTCAATCTGGATCTCTGCTTCGCATTTATAAAATGTCGAATTACATCAACCCTTCATGCACATGCCAAGAGTTGTTCGATCTCATTGGTTAAATACTTCAAACCTTTTTTGGACCACAAACAACAAATCCCGACAAGATCATAAGCTAAATTGCTAGGTCACCCCTCACTTGATAAGCTTGCATATAAAGATCGTTTTCATGCTGCGAAGGTTTGCTTTGGCTGTATGTTGTTTTTGTCATAAGCGCAGATCTTCCAGGAAGATTGGGGCGATGGCTTCCATTTCAAACCTGGTTTGGCTTTGGGTAGTCGATACCGCCAAATAACAGGAAGTTCTGAGGCCTGACAGATTAACGGTTTGCTAGGCAACTTAACGGTTTTAAAAAGCACTCCGCTCTTTGACGAGTCGACAAAATAAAGATATGCTCATGAAAGAGAGGATTCTGCAGAGGAAAAACACTGCCGCTTTCAAGAAGGCTTTAGTTTGACATTCACTTTTTTCAGCTATGCAAGTAACCACGACCTCCTTCGACTATGATTTAAAAAAAAACAAATAGACAATATATGTAAAAGCAAACAACACACTGACTTCAATTGCTAAACTAGGGAAATTAGACAAAAAATAAAACCAGCAACTTATAAAGCGCATTCTTTTGGAAGAGCTTTCTTTCCTCCACAAACACTACAAAGTCTTGCCCATCGAGCATGCCAACCCTTTGAACGAAGCTTCAACAAAAGCTTTCGACTGGAAAAGTACCACAAGTGCAGGAATCCTGAGATATGGAACAAGCAAACGTCTGTCTCCCGCCATCTAATGCTTTACAGATGAAATACCACGGCCTGGATTCAATCCGTTCGGAGCGTGTTCGCCCTCAATTACGATCCGTCGCTCAAGTTGACGCACTTCAGTAGGGAATTACAACAATGTTAACTCCAAACAGACCGAGGCCGAGGCCATAAACACACTGATTATGACGTAGTAAGGGGGAGTTCAAGGCAACTGTGACTCAAGAAGAACAATTAAAACTGACAGAACAGCTGATTGTTTTCACTCTTACCAAAATATCATAACCTTCATCTTCATCTTCCTTGTCATATATTTTTTGCCTACCTGAGACAGACGGGAAGGACTTCTTAAAACAAAAACACACAAGAAAACAAGAAAAAGAACAAACACCTATGGCTGGGCCCAGATATTGTGCTGCAGGGCGGTCAGCATGCAGGTGTCATACACCAGACTGAAAACCTCTACGATTGGTTTCACCAGCAGAGGTGCGTCTACTTCCAGGTTGAGAAAAACCAGCGGGATCTGCGTCCCGAACACGTCGTTTCCACCAATCCTCATTTCTGAATAACAATTACATACTGAGGAACAAAGAGGAAGGGTCGTATCTGCTGTGGATCAGTCCTGTCCCTTGGCTGGAAGACTAATCTCCCTATAAAAAGGTCAACGTGAACGTGGGATTTCATCGTTGCAGAAGCCAAGAAGGATCAATTGATAGTTTGAGGTAACTCCACACTTTCTAGGGGGAAACCAACAAACAGACAAAGCGAGAGAATGAACAACTCACTGTACAACTTTTAAGCTAGCTGTATAAAAGCCCCTCTCTACCATTCACTCAATTAGCTACTAAACCAATACCCAACTATACTTTCCTAGTAATAAGCAGGATATATAGATATAGATATAAATATAGAGCTAATACTGATTAAACACAGCACATATAAAGGATTAAATTCACACTACAAGAATAAACAAAAACAAAATCAAAAAGCAATGAAAGAAAAAAAAACTATGTAAAATGAGAAGGGCCCATTTAGTGAAAGATCACCAAGCACAGGGTTAGAGAGGGCGTCTGCGTCTACATGCCCGCGCTGAAACTCTGCATCTCGCGGTGGAAGTGCTGAGTGGGTTCGTTCAGGACCACGCTGTTGTCCATGGAGGGATGCCAGACGCGGCCCAAGCCCAGGGACACCTCCTTGACTAGATTGTGGACGGGGTCGCCCTCGATGTACACCGACTGGTCCGGGTCAAAGTCGATGCTCTCTTCGGACACCTCCAGGACTTTGAGGTTGGACCCACGCAGGCAATTCAAAAACACAAACAACACACACACAAAAAATAATGACCTATGTTATGTTTGATTATACACAGTCATGGTACAAAATTGTATTTAGATTTTTTTCTTTGTTATTATTATTATTATTATTATTATTACTATTATTATTATTAGTAGTAGTAGTAGTAGTAGTAGTATTTTATTATTATTATTATATGTACATTTTAATTATTAATTTTGGAATAAAGGTTTATGTAGAGGGGAAAATGTTCAATTTTGCAATTGTATAAGGTTTTTTGCCAAGCCCAGGGACACCTCCTTGACTAGATTGTGGACGGGGGCGCCCTCGATGTACACCGACTGGTCCGGGTCAAAGTCGATGCTCTCTTCGGACACCTCCAGGACTTTGAGGTTGGACCCACGCAGGCGAGAGATGGCCACCAGGTTGTGTGACCACACAGTGTAGCCTGTGGAGCAAGAGAAACGACATGCATGGTAAAATGGCTACTACTCACAAAAAGAGGAGGCTGCTTTATTGACTCACTGATTCTTGAGACATGAGAGAAAAACTACAAAAGTAAAAATACGCTTAAGTACCAATGGTTAATTTGAATAAAAATGTCATGTGGGTAAGTACTGTCAGATACAAAAATTATGTGTACACCATGTCAAAAATGTATTATTAATATTGCAATTTTGTATTAAGATTGATGAATGAATAAATTGAGATTACAGGACAAAAAAATTACAGTCATGACAAAATAGTATGTTGCCCAGCACACGTTTTAAATCCGAGCCATTTTGTTTTCCTGCCGTTATTGGCTATTAATGTCACCGATTTAAAAG
>NW_015627248.1:852288-859681 GCF_001515625.1 Sinocyclocheilus rhinocerous
TTATTATTATTATTATTATTATTATTACTATTATTATTATTATTAGTAGTAGTAGTAGTAGTATTTTATTATTATTATTATTATTATATGTACATTTTAATTATTAATTTTGGAATAAAGGTTTATGTAGAGGGGAAAATGTTCAATTTTGCAATTGTATAAGGTTTTTTGTTAATTCTTTGGAAAGGATTTTAAAAAATTAAATTTAAAAATTAAACAAAAATACATGATTGATAGCAGCAGCAGCAACAACAACTTCTCAAATAGACAGAGCTTTCAGATATATACATTTTCAGATGAAAAGGGTATTAAGGAAAGTTTAGTCCCATCGGCAAGTGAAAGAGTTTAAAATCTCCACTTACCATGGATGATCAAGACAGCGAGGTGCACACAGCGCCAGGCGAGGAGAACCAGCGGGTCCTCGTTGCGGTTGACGCTGAGGTCTGGGAATCCAGCGTCGTCTCTCATCAAGATGAAGTGGCTGAGGGTTTTGTGGTACTGCTGCGAGATGAGCTCCACAACACCATCCGTCACCAGCATGCTGTAGCTGTCCAGATGGATCCGCTCCAGGGGCACGCTGGGCTTCAGCACACGCAGAAGGTCCTGGCTGCACACATCCATCGTCATGATGTAGACGCGTAGGTTGGTGCTGCAACGGACCAGGGCTTTCCAATCATCCTCGGTGGCGGTACCATCCAAAGGCTTGACGTCCAAAGCAGCACCATTGAGCAAGAGGGAGAGGCGATGGAGGGGTGCTCGGTCACCGCAGGCGAGGAGACGGCACATGTCTGAGGTGAAGTCGCAAAATTCCAGGGACAGAGACTGCAGGTGAATGAGCCTTTCCAGTTCGATGGTGGAAATCAGGCTGGGCAGCTGGTTGTCGATCAGACTGAGGTGCTCGAGGGAGCTGGTGCTGGGGTTGGAGAGAGAGGCCAGAGAGCACGGGGTCACCACACCGAGCATGAACGCAGACGACAACCACTTCAACTGCCTGCTGTTGGACAGGATCTCTTCGAAGAGCTGCTGGATCCTACAACAACAGGATGAAGTAGAACACATTATACATTTTTAAAGTTAAGTAAACTTAAAGACAATGAGACAAAAACACTCACTACCATTCAGAAGTATGGGGCCAGTCATTTGTTAAAAAAAAATTATAATACTTTTATTCAGCAAGGATGCATTAAATTGATCAAAAATGACAGTAAAGACTTTTACACAGTTTACAAAAAAAAAATGAAAATTTGTCTTTTGTCTACTAATATACATTACAGTTCACCCAGTAGCAACTGAATAAATATTATAGAAAAACTATAAATAAATACTTCATAGATAGACAGACAGACAGATACAAAGTACAAATATTGCTGAAATAGATCATAGAACAACTGGATGAAGTAGAACACATTATAAATAGTCATAAATCTTTGCAATAAGACATATTAATTTTTAAAGTTAAATAAACGTAAAGGCAGCACAATGAGACCAAAACACTCACTACCATTCAGAAGTATGGGGTCAGTCTTTTTTTTTTTTTTAAGAAATGAATACTTATATTCAGCAAAGATGCATTAAATTGATCAAAAATGACAGTAAAGACTTTTACATTTAAAAAAATAAATAAAACTATTTTAAATTATTTTTGTCTTTTGAACTTTGTTCATTAAAGAATCCTGAAAAACCTCAAATATTATAAGATTGTTTTCAACAATCAAATCAGCATATCTGAATAATTTCTGAAGGATCATGTGACACTAAAGACTAGTAATGACTGCTGCTAGATTACATAAGTTTTTTTAAATTATTAAAACAGAAAATAGCTGTAATATTTCACAGTATGACTGTTTTTACTGTATTTTTATTCAAATAAATACAGCCTTGGTGAGTATGAGACTTTTTTCAAAAACACTCTGAATTAAACAATGTAGAAATATCATGTAACATACATTTTAAAAATATTTATTGTTTCCAACAGCAATACTATTTTTAAACAGTAGGAAGTATACTGTCTATACACTGTGCAATAAGCTAGTATTCAAATCTGAACACAGCCTCAAACAAAGGTTTGATTGTTTTTTTAATGCCATGCCAGCTTCTGTGGCTATTTTCATAGTGAGAAGGTTTTCAACCACATATATGTGTTTTTTAAATTATTAAAACAGAAAATAGCTGTAATATTTCACAGTATGACTGTTTTTACTGTATTTTTATTCAAATAAATACAGCCTTGGTGAGTATGAGACTTTTTTCAAAAACACTCTTTGAATTAAACAACGTAGAAATATCATGTAACATACATTTTAAAAATATTTATTGTTTCCAACAGCAATACTATTTTTAAACAGTAGGAAGTATACTGTCTATACACTGTGCAATAAGCTAGTATTCAAATCTGAACACAGCCCAAAACAAAGGTTTGATTGTTTTTTTAATGCCATGCCAGCTTCTGTGGCTATTTTCATAGTGAGAAGGTTTTCAACCACATATATGTGACCCTGGACCACAAAATCAGTCTTAAGTCGCTGGGGTATATTTGTAGCAATAGCCAAAAATACAGTCTATTTTTGCTAAAAATGCAAAAAAATATATTTTGCATAACTTTGTTAATTTCTTCTAAAGTGGTAACAGAGTAAAAAAAGATTTCTCACAGGGTTAACACCAGCACGATCTAATAATACAAGCTTCATGGATCAGGCCAAAACAGAACGGGTTCCTTATACCTAGAACTAACAAGATAATCAGAATATTTGCAAAGCCAGCTTCCTTGATTAGATTTCTTCCACTGAGTGTGCCATTTCAGTATAAGATGGTAATCAGTTTACAAGAGTGAAAGGTAGCTTTAAAACATACTCTTTCATTCTCTTGCCCCCTTGGTCGACCTGGCTGAGGTAAGAGCTGTCCAAAATGCCGTCATCCTGAAGAATGCATGTGTCCCCGTAGAGACTCAGCTTCTGGAGGTTTCTGGAGAGGAAAAAGAGGAAGTGTGAGTCTCGTGTCTTGCAAATGTAAACAAACTCAAGCAAACAGTCTGATAGATATCAGATATTCCATTCTCAATTCATATGTGACTTGAATGAAATCATATGAAAACATTGTTCCTGAAACTTCAAAATCAACAGACATTGTCTTTTTATGACAAATTCAAACGATTCTTATGTTTAAGTGTCTGATACAAAGAACCAACCAATTAATTTGAAGTCAATTCTCAAACCAATTATCAAACTATTTCTACACCAAAGAACCTATATTCAGCTCTTTTTTTCTGTTCTGTGCACATTTCAAACTACAGCCTGTTGTTTAAATGGCAAGCCCTGGACCATGAGTCCTTCTAGAGCTTTTCTATTGCAAATAAACAGAATCGTAGGATACAATCAGCATCAGGAAACATAATGAAATACAAAGCCAGTCTTGTTTAAACGTTGTATTGTAAGATTCTAAAGGTTCTGTTAGAATGTTAACAATGCAGTAAGGCTTGTGGGAGTTTAGACAGTGGTTTTAACATTTACTCCTCATAACTAACTAGCATTTATTTTCTGTTAAAGTGCTTATTCTTTCCAAGTAAGTCTAGTTCCAAAAGTAACTAGAATGTTTTTCAATTTCACTAGCAAATAGATAGATGTACTGTTTGTTACTAGTCACCAGTCACTATCCTCCCAATACAACTGTTACTGGTAATTGTTACAAATGGCTAATTTTGCCATCAAATTAAAGATGCATGCTTTAAATTAGAATGTATTATACTTTGTATTTCAGTTTTACTAGCAACTGTTTTATTAGGTACTAGATTTTTAGTTACTACTCAAATACTAGAATAAAAATGTAATTTGACCAGTTACCTCCCACTAAAGGAACAGTAACTAGTACTAGCATCCTATGAACAGGTACTAGTGAGACTGAGAAAGATACGAGTCATTATTGGATATACTTACTAGTATATAATATACAGTACTAGTAACAAAAATAGGTACCAGTTCGTAGTTAGTTCGGCTTGTCATAGGAGGTGATGGTGGTTTGGATATGCACAAAACAGGCAGCCATGCGATGCTTCAGACATGAGCGTTACGTAATGCGCAGGGTTTGTTTATGGCTGCTGGTGCTCATCAAATGCAAGCTAAGCAAAGCAGCCACAAAGGAGGTGTAATGTCAACACCAACGCATGCAAACCGTGCCCAGATCCATATACCTGTTATTACGCAGACTGCCGAGCACACACAACACCTGATCCAAATATGTCACCATCGCATCTTTCGCGAACTGCGGGTCGCTCTCGACGGCTTCCATTCCGTGCTGCAGTGGGCTTAAATAGCCGTCCAGCGGGGCGAACTCCAGCTGCAGCTCCCGCACGAACGAGCCGAACTTGCGCATGAGGAACTCTAATCGCGGGGTTTGTTCCGATCCAGATCCGCCACCGTTGGTTCCGCCACCGACGCGCAGCTTGAGCTCCGTCCACAGCGCAGGGTAGAAAAGACACTCCCTCCAGCGAGAGCATACGGCCGAGGCCCGGAGCTTGTCTCGGTCTGACAGGAAGGAGAATATGTGAACGATAAGCTCGCTGGGTAACGCCAAGGCTCCGACGCTACTGCACAGAGCCATGGCAGGAGGCTGGAAAGAAGCAATGAAGATTAAAACGCAACCGTTACACAACTCCGCGCCTCTCCCCTCCGCCCTGCTTCTGCGCTGAGTGAAAACAAATAACTGCGCGATAAGCTTTGCTTTCAATACTACTGGATCAGTCCACTTTCGTTTTCCTAATAGGGGCGGCGAGAAATTTATCAGGAGATGATGTGCACGTGCTGAGCGAAAATGAGATGTACATATATAATATTGAAACGTACATACTATTAGACACAACTAGTGTCTGGTAATATTCATTTGACTTTTTAATTCGTGTAATGCACTTGTAGTCAAATAGGTGGTTGCAGTGGTTCCTTCCGAAATTGCATTATTTTTGCCATACAACGAGTGGCCGAAAGAGGGCGCAAGAATTTTCCTTTTAACCACGGCACCAATTTCTCATCTCTTTCAGACGCTTTTATCAATCAAATATGTGCACTGCACATGGTAATATCCCCTTACAGTGGTTCTCAACCTTTTTTGGGCCAGCGCCCCCCTACCCATTATTCAGGTACCTCACCGCCCCCATCAAATAAAACGTAGTCTAATTGTCTTCACAGACTATTGAAGTTGATTATTATTTTGTGTTTATAATGAGGACTGGTATTATATTTACAGTAGCATTAAAATGTATGGGGTCATTACTTTTTTAAAAAGAAATTACTTTAATTCAAGGATCCATTAAATTGATGAAAAAAAATGAAATGACAGTAAAATACACTTTTAAAATAGATTATTTGAAAATAAGTGCAATGACATTTATTTACAGAGTTTTTAAGCATGTTTGCCATTTTCATTGCTAAATATTTGGTGATGTTGTTGCCCCAAATTTAAAAAGACTTGATAAAAATTCCTGTTTAGAATATATACAGAGGGGCATTTTTACAGAAGAGATTTTTTGTTCTTCTGTTCCTGGCAGAGTGAGCGGAGTGGAGCGGCGTGATTTTTGACTGGAGCAAGAAGTGGATTTTTTGAAAGTCGGAGCGTCTTAGTTTTCAGTCACTCCAAGAGCGCTCCACTACCGCTCTATCATGAGCACAATTAATGCCAACAGCCCAAAATATAACTGCATTTTATCAAGAATTCACACATTAAACATCATTAGCTAGTTTGACAGATATGTGGATCACTCAAATGTCAAATCAGAAAGAAGGTGAGGGTTATAATGACGGCGATGGACAAGTGCAGGAGGTTATATCTCAAGCATATTTGTTTGTAGCATGTGGCCAATCAAAACTGACTGGGTGAATTCCCATTTTAAACAGTTTATTGTACAGGTAGCTAATCTCTGCTCTAAACAAATGTGCTGCTACACTGCACACACGCACACAACACAAAAGCTCGCACATAATGTACAGATCGTGTGCACATAGAAACATTCAGGAGTGCAGAAAATTGTCAACACTGTCCTGTGATTTATCATTTATTAACTTTCAGTGAAAAATAATAGGCTAATATTTATCTCTTAGTTTTAGAAAATACCCTGTTTTTGAGAATATATTGAATTTCCTTTTTTTTCTGACATAGTGGACATGGTCATTTTGGTCTGTAAATACCCCATTTATACATGCAAAATGGAAGAAATATAAACCCCCTTTGCTATATTTCATGATTTTGTGAGAATATTTCAAAGTTTGCTTACAAATGCTTAAAAGAAAACGAAGGAATAAGATGGGAAACATATGCTCCTCATTTTCAAAACTATTTTAGTGCTGTTCTGATTTATATCTTCGTTAGTCCGTTACATTTCAAAACTTGCTTTTGTGTCAGTGTGGTGTGCCAGCTATAATAATAATAAGAAATGTTTTTGAGCAGCAATCAGCATGATTTCTGAAGGATCATGTGACACTGAAAGCTGGAGTATGAGAGGAAAACAGAAAGAAAAGAAAGAAAAGAAAAAAAAGAAAGCAGTTCTTTCACATTGTAGATGTACTGTTTGCTGTTTTTTAATCAAATAAATGCAACTTTACTAAGCAGAAGAGATTTGTTTCAAAACCATTAAAAAATCTTACTGACCTTTTTTTTTGTTGAATGGTAGTGTATAGGCTATATTTTATTTGTAATGTTAACCTATTTTAAAAGCATGTATTTTAACCCAAATATAACAGCCCACAGTAGCCCATAAATAATTTGAAAAATATGAAAGGACTTGAAATACCATTATCATTAGTTTCCCAAGGAGCAAAAAAAGCCACGTTAATATAAATTAGGCTATATTTATGAGCGTTGAATAAACTATTGAAATTTGGCATTCAAACCAACCGCAGCCAAACAGCAAACAAAAAGCATTCATATTAATTTTTCTAAACAAGAAAAAGCATACTGTGCTTTAACGTGTCTAAATGTTTGCTATTGTTTTCACTGGAAGTCTGGCTGCGCTACAGAAAGCTATGGAAATGATAGTTTAGAAGCGGAAGTAGCTATTGGTGTAAACTAGCGGCTTACACTAACTAACACTACTACACCGGGCGCGAACGTCGGACACGTTGCGTCAAAGCACAGAGATCCTGATTATTATGAGGTGTGCTCCCCATAGATTATAATCAGTGGTTCAGTATCTGAGCGCGAGCGCTACATAAACGGATGCCGCGTTCTCTGCCTGCCGCGCTCCACTCGCTTGCGCTACCGACAAGCTGACGATATAGAAAGTGCGCTTTGATGCATCCAGTGTAGAGACTGCGTTAGGATGTACCAGAACATTTTCTTTTGCAAGTTTAAGCTCATACATCTTTGGTGTAAACTCGCCTTAACCAAACGCCCCCCCCCCCCCCCCCCAAAC
>NW_015627248.1:862546-872189 GCF_001515625.1 Sinocyclocheilus rhinocerous
CTTTCAAAAAAGATTGCTTCCAGCGCCCTACCTTAGAACCATAAAAAAAGTTTTGTGAATTTTGTTGTTTTTATGTCATTACATTGGTTGGAGCATAAGAAACAAATTGAGAAAAAACATTTTTGAAAAAAATATATTTCATTCCTATTTTATTCTATGTCCTTTGTAGAGGACACCAGGTTTTTCAAAAAAAAAAAAAAAAAAAAGACATGAAAAGACACGTATGGGCAAAAACAATGTTTTAAGCTGAAACCTAAACATTGTTTTAGGCAATGTTTAGGTTTCAGGCTATTTTTGACCAAACTTTGTGCAAAGATGATTCTTAACTGTTATAAAAAGATAACAGAATGATTTGATATATTATTTTACTTCATGCAATATGTGCGTAAAATGTCCATAGATTGGTATTACCATTCTATACAATGTATCTATTTTAATGAAAAAAGAAGTGCTATAATGGGAGTAACAACTTTTCATAAAAATATCGAATATTTCATAGGAATATTGATCTATAATTTCTTTCCCTGTTCTTTCCCTATTAACCCCAAAATGCCTGATTAACATGATGTTTGTCCTGGTGTCCTCTACAGAAGACGTGTATGAAAATTATGCCCTGTTTCGTAACAAAAAGTCATATTCCGATTCGAAACTGCATAACATTTTTTCTGAGATGTTTATTAACGACAAACAATTAGTCAGATTTAAATTATAATTACAAAACATTATCATATTTCTCTAAGAGTGCTAAATTTGATCATACTGTCAGTATTAGTCATTTTTAAAGACCAAGGAAAGGGAGTGTTTATGATCAAACCTCCAAACTTTTGATATCTCTAAAAAGCCCTGAATGTGCTCTGTAGGACATCCAGACTGGATGAAAAAAACTGTGGCATGTATGGTCTCAGAGAAATTCACTAAAATATGATGTCCTTTACAGCGTCTATGCCAAGGAGGATATGGGAAAAGAATACAATTATACTTCTTACCCTATTTGGGAGATATAATATACATAAATCAAGATATATGTCAGCATAGGCTATTTTCCATTGACTTAAATATTTAATGATTCTTTAATTTTTAGTTGCAAGATGAATGAATCCCCATGTCTTACACTGTTGGGATTTCAATTAAAAAATACTGGAAAAGAACTTGTAGAGACCTGAAAAGAATACAAAAAATGACATGTTGTAATAAATGAAGACTTGTAAGTTAGGACTCCAAAAGTGACTTTAGCTGTGAAACAGGGGTTTTCAATCAATCTGATGCCAGGGAGCCCTAAATATGATGATCCTTTGCATGAGACCCTCTTCCTAAAATAGACAGCTAAATATTTTATTGTATAAAGAATATGCTATGTGATAAAAAGTGATATTAGTATTATTATATAAAAAAAAACATGTTCTTTGCTAAATTAAACCGTAGGTTGTGTGTTGTCATTGTGTTAAAAACCAAAAGAAATAATGAAAATAGTATGATTCTAAAATAATCCAGGAAATATTCACTTTGTGAACAGTGTATATTTTACCGACTCCAGCTTACTGAATTCAGTTTCAATTATACTTTTAAAAAAAGCTTATTAAATGTGTAACAAAATGCATAATAGAAATACACATAAAAAAAACATAAAAAGGTGTAAAAAGACATAAAAAGGTGGTGCTAGCTTTCATTTATTAGTCATTTCAAAAACACTACTGACAAGTTTTACTGGGAGTGCAGACAACAGAAAGCCATTCTTTTTTTGATTAAACTTGATCTGGGCGAGGAAAGAGAAATTGTCACGGTGTGCCTACTGTGAAGGAGTGAGGAGACGAAGGAGCAAGGAGACGAAGGAGAATCCAGAATCATCACAGACTTTATTTCACATTCAAAGAAAACCACACGTAGGACACGGAGATAGACGATCAATACCAGACAGGAAACAAGGGGTAGAACACACTTTATATACTAGACTAGAGGAGGGACACAATGAGGAACACCTGAAATCAATAACCAATCAACATGAGAAACACCTGGGAACAATATCAAACACAATCAACATGGGAAACCTGGGACATGGAACACGTGGGGGAGGAAAACACATGACACGGGACAGGAACCGAGTCTGACATTCTGTGGGCACTCTGGAGGTCCCTCAGGACAGACATGGGACGGCGGGCCTCCAGAGTGGTACCCGTTCGGGGCACCATGGCGGATCAGATAGTTCAGGAGGCCATGGCAGAGCAGGCAGCTCGGGGAGCCATGGCGAAGCAGACAGTTCAGGAGGCCATGGTGGAACTGGGAGCTCGGGGAGCCACGGCGGAGCAGGGAACTCAGAAGGTCATGGCTGGACAGCCTCCGTGACCTTGGCCTCGCCACTACGGACGGACCCATACTACTCCCCCCCCCAAAAAAAATCCTTGGGGAGAATATCGTCTTTAGAGGCCCTCCGTAGGCCTAACTCGGGAACTTGACTTGGGTACTGGAGCCCTCCTTGGGCTCGGCATGTGAACTGGAGCCCTTTCTGTGCTAAACTCGGGGACAGGAGCCCTCACTGGGCTAAACTCGGGGACAGGAGCCCTCACTGGGCTAAACTCGGGAACAGGAGCCCTCTTTGGGCTGAACTCGGGAACAGGAGCCCTCTTTGGGCTGAATTCAGGGGCTGGAGCCCACACTGGAGCGAGCTCTGGGGCTAGAGCCAGCCGCCTTCTCCTCCTTAGATTCCCCTTTAGGTTCGGGGTGAAAGGCGTGGTCGGCAGGCTGGAGAGAGCCGCGGCCGGCAGGCTTGACAGCAGGCTGGTTCTGGCTCAGGCACGGACACTCCCCAGACACCGGTAGATCCCTTCCCTCCAGCATAGTCCATTGGTGTCTGGGAGGTCCATGGGGCGATGGTAGTTGGCCCCGAGCCAGAACAGAGAATTGATGGTGGCGTCATCCAATGCCGTTGCCGCGGCGAACACGCAGAATTCCCAGGCGCAGGGTCGTCCTTAGCTAACGCAGGGCCCGGTGCAAGGTAGGGAGCGGGGCCCCCCTCGGTCCGTTCACGATCGCCTTCCGGTGTGTGTGTGGGGGGGGGCTGGGTTCAAGCGCGGGGCCTGGTGCACCTGCACCAGTTGCACCCCCCTAAGGACGGCCCTGCCCAGGCGTACTCGAAGAAGGGGAGATCTCTACGGGCTAGAGCAATAAAACGAGCGGCGATTTCCATGACGCGGGGAGAAACAAACGGGAAAACAAAAACACTTTCTAAAACGGAAAAAAAAAACACGGGGAGAAGAGGCGCCGCTCACTGTTTTGGTCCGGTAGTCTGTCACGGTGTGCCTACTGTGAAAGAGCGAGGAGACGAAGAAGAATCCAGAATCATCACAGACTTTATTTCACATTCAAAGAAAACCACACGTAGGACAAGGGGATAGACGACCAATACCAGACAGGAAACAAGGGGCAGAACACACTTTATATACTAGACTAGAGGAGGGACAAAATGAGGAACACCTGAAATCAATAACCAATCAACATGAGAAACACCTGGGAACAATATCAAACACAATCAACATGGGAAACCTGGGACATGGAACACATGGGGGAGGAAAACACATGACACGGGACAGGAATCGAGTCTGACAGAGATCAGTCTTGGTAATTATTTTGTGTGAAATTAATAATCTTGTCAAAGATTAATCACGCTGAACAAACTGAACCTCATATTTGCACAAATAATCTGACTTTTAAGAAGTTATGAATTAGGCTATTACTATTTGTGTTTTTAAAGGGGTCATATGATGCGATTTCAAGTTTTCCTTTCTCTGTGGAGTATTACAAGCTCTTGGTGCATAAAGAAGATCTGTTAAGTTGCAAAGACTAAAGTCTCAAATCCAAAGAGATATTCTTTATAAAAGTTAAGAGTCAACTACGCCTACCTAAAATGGCTCGTTCTAACACGCCCCCACATGTCTAAGTCACGATGTGGGAAGATTTGCATAACGCCGCCCAAATGTTCACGCAAAGAAAGAAGGCGTAACTTTTATTCTTGCTGTAGCATTGTTGCTGCTGCCGCCATGTCGTGAAGGCGCTGTATGTTTTTTTGTGAAAGCGAAACTACTTTGTTTGGTCTTCCAAAAGAGGACGATATCCGCTTTGTCATGCCTAGAACACATTAAGAGATGAAAGAAGAAAAGATTAAAGAAAATATTTGAAGGGTGAAAGAAGAAAAGAAGCAGTGGCATGTAACGATGCCTAAAACATACTATGGTTCTAAATACTCCAGAAGAGGCTACATTTTATAGGTTTATATAGAGCTAGATATGGAATCATACTTACGCTGTTTTCAAAATTATCTTACTACTAAAACTACTGAGAGGGCCTCACTCACATGCTTGAAACTACACTGAAACAAAACTGAAATCCATTTGAAAAATTCAGTCAGATCTCTGCATTCAACAGACTGGAGACAGCTTTTTAAAATTTATTTATTTATTTAGTCATTTATTAGACGCTTTTATCCAAAGCGACTTACAAATGAGGACAACAGAAGCAATCAATTGTAGTATTAAAACAACTAAAAACAGATCCAAAACTAAAAGCTAAAACTTTATAAATACTACCTATAAGCATTTTAAAAATAAAGAGATTAAATAAAAATGACAGATGCATACAACAAAATTTAAAAACTTAACATTTAAATGAAAAACAAAAAATAAAGCTAAAAACAATTCAAAATATTAAAGAACAAAAGGTATAAGAGTATAATAATGATTCTAACATAACACTAAGCCAAACACCAAAAAAAAAAAAAACTACATATGTGTATGTACAACCACACACACATATATACTGTATATGTACCATAGACTGTAAAAATGTACATACACATTTATAAATTCAATATAAGCTTTGATAAAAATAACTTTCAAAATGAATTTGTATAGATATTTTATAGGTCTTTTGTAAAATTGTCAGCGTTTTAACGTGTTTTATTACGTTTTCTAGTCTAATAATCTATTTAAATCACTGATCTATAGTCATTATATATAGATAAGTGATATTGTTTACGTGCCACGTCACTTCCTGCTTGACGCTGCTAGGAGGAAGAGCTCGAAGAAAGCAACAGAAGGGTTGAAGAAGACATGGCTGAACTGTCACTGTACCTCACAAATGTTAACGTGTCTCTTGGACAAGGTGTGGACACAGAGAAGGTAAAGTCATTTTTAAATATATTAAGTGAGTTGCCATGGAATTACATACTTTGTTTTGATATAGACGACAGTCGAGATATATCATTCTACTTCCTTGTTCGTTACATCTTAGTCTAGCGATGAAACTAGTTTGATAATAAACATAATGTAAGGCTAATTTATCTATCTGATTTAATTAATATAATATTAGAGAAATGTGATATTAAGATCTAATAATATAGTTTATGTAGGTCTATCTATCTCTCTGTAGCAGTGTGTAATGTCCTTGGTAAATAACATTTAAATGTAACGTTATACATTTATCTGCTGGTTTAGAGTTCTGCAGTGGTGAAGGAGTTTGAAAATGTTGAACTTGGAGATCTGGGCAAAAAGAAGCCAAAGATTCCTCGCAGAACAATCTACTTTGCATCTGGTGAAACCATGGAGGAGTACAGTACAGATGAAGAGGAGGAAGAACCTCCAGAGAAAGCGAAAACTTTAAGTACAAGGGATCCAGTGAGTTGCATCAAATCATTAAAAATGAAAGTGGTTTCAGTTGCTTCTTTTCTGAACATCTTCAGCTTTTGATCACTTTGCATCTCTGATTATAGTCAAAGTTGACCTGGGGTCCATACGTCTGGTTCCAAATGTGGAGAGTGGCTACCTCAACCATCTCAGGTAATGAAACTCTTTCCAGCCTGTGACATTTAGTCATACAGAAACGTCTAAACTTAACATTTCAACCCAAATATTTCAGTTTGTGACTATCTTGGAGAGAAAATGGCCTCACTGCTGGGAATCACGACACCAAAATATCAGTATGCAATTGATGAGTACTACAGGATGAAGAAAGAGGTATGTGCACCGCTATTATAATTTTACAGCCTTCACTTATTAGCCAATATTCTCAAAAGTAGCATGTACAATTATTGTTGTACATGCTTTGAGCGATTTGAACAGCTTTCGCATTGTGACACCCTAATAATGTGTAATCCGCAGGAGGAGGAAGAAGAGGAGGAGAACCATCTCTCTGAGGAGGCAGAACGTCGTTTTGAGGAGCAGCACAATCAGGACGGCCAGCAGCCAAAGATCGAGCAACCAGAAGGAACTGCTTCTTTTGTGAATGTGACCTTTGAACTGGAGCAGGAATCACATGCTATACCTGATGCAAATAAAGTGCCTGCCCCCATTCCCTCCTAAAATACTGTTCGGTTTATTGAGCATATTTGATGGTTTTTACCATATTAACCTTAGGCATGAGGTGTGTTAGGTTCCTTTTTTGGAGGGGAAAGTTTATCTTACACGAAGTTGAACATGAAGGTAACATGTATGTAACATATGCATAGCTGACAATGGTTCTGCTTAGAACGTAGAACCGTTTTAATTATCATTTTACAAAGTCATACATAAAACTACTATGGAAGCTTATTTCTAAAACGGAATAAAAAAAAAAAGAAAGTAATTGCACCTCAAAAATCACACTTTTCTTAGAATTCTGAGTGTACATCTCACAATTCTGACTTTTTTCCTCAGGATTCTGAGTTTACATCTCACAATTTTAACCTTTTTTAGAATTTTGAGTTTACATCTTGCAATTCTGTTTTTGATACTGTTTTTAGACACGTAACCTTAATTTTAAGAAGAAGAAAAACCCCTCACAATTGAAAGATATAAACTCACGATTTTGAAAAAAAGTCCTGAATTGTGAGATATAAATACACAATTGCAAGAAAAAACTCCAAATAAAAAGTCACAATTACCTTTTTTTTTAATTATTGTTCAGTGGAGATAATGTTCCATAGTCCTTACAATTCATTGTACATATAAATAATTATAAATATCTAAAAAGCCTAAGTGAAACACTATAACAACTGCATGGACTACCAATCTTTTACAATGCTGTAGAATGTGAGTACTTACAATATTAGACATTTCTGTTACTGATGATGTTGTCGAGTAAACTGTCAGATGGGATTCTTTCCTCTTTCATAAGTCAGAGCTCTTTCAGAGCTGAAACATTCAAAAAGTTATTTTTCTAACCAAATATTCTTTTTATGTGAACATATTATTTTTAGTGTGTATGTAAATGTGCGCTGTACCCATTAGATTTGAGTTCAATTTGTCTACCCCTCGGACACAAAAAAAAGCATTTCATTTTGAAGAGCGTATAATTTATTTGTGTACAATAATTTTGTATTATGTAGGTGAAAACATACCGTTCTATAATGTAGGGTGAAAAAATACAGTTTGTTTTGTACATAATATTACTTAATAAACAATTCAACATACAACTGAGCTATTCTGTATATTCCTCTTGGCTGAAGTTTTTTTCCTCGTTCGGAGTAGCACAATTGGTCCAATAGCACAACTTGATTTGGCAACAGAACGTGATGTCATCATGGGTCATCTAAATCAGCTGTGTTGCTGTCAGTGTCATTAGCCACCAGCACCTCTCTGTTCTCGTAAGTCCAGAAGCCATTGAGGTCGATGAGGATACTAGTGACAGTGTCACCCTGACCGCTGTTCACAAGGTCCTGTAGTGTGATCTTATAAGGATCTTTAGGCTTCACCATGTCAAAGATTTCATCCTGTATACACAAACATTTGATCACCATTTCATGACCCAAAACGCCCAAAAGGGTCTGGCTGCAGACGCTTGCATTCTCAGACTTGCACTCTCAGACACTTGCACTTCCGCTAGCGACGTCACTTGCAGTCTTTATTTTTTTTATTTTGTTCTATGTATTTATTCTTTTTGTTTGAATCTCTCAACATTTTACAACAGTAGCCAGGTGGTGAAGACAACCATAGTCCTTAGTCACTACAACAATTCATTGTACATATAAATATCTAAAAAGCCTAAGTGAAACACTATAACAACTGAATGGACTACCAATCTTTTACAATGCTGTAGAATGTGAGTACTTACAATATTAGACATTTCTGTTACTGATGATGTTGTCGAGTAAACTGTCAGATGGGATTCTTTCCTCTTTCATAAGTCAGAGCTCTTTCAGAGCTGAAACATTCAAAAAGTTATTTTTCTAACCAAATATTCTTTTTATGTGAACATATAATTTTTAGTGTGTATGTAAATGTGCGCTTTACCCATTAGATTTGAGTTCAATTTGTCTACCCCTCGGACACAAAAAAAAGCATTTCATTTTGAAGAGCGTATAATTTATTTGTGTACAATAATTTTGTATTATGTAGGTGAAAACATACCGTTCTATAATGTAGGGTGAAAAAATACAGTTTGTTTTGTACATAATATTACTTAATAAACAATTCAACATACAACTGAGCTATTCTGTATATTCCTCTTGGCTGAAGTTTTTTTCCTCGTTCGGAGTAGCACAATTGGTCCAATAGCACAACTTGATTTGGCAACAGAACGTGATGTCATCATGGGTCATCTAAATCAGCTGTGTTGCTGTCAGTGTCATTAGCCACCAGCACCTCTCTGTTCTCGTAAGTCCAGAAGCCATTGAGGTCGATGAGGATACTAGTGACAGTGTCACCCTGACCGCTGTTCACAAGGTCCTGTAGTGTGATCTTATAAGGATCTTTAGGCTTCACCATGTCAAAGATTTCATCCTGTATACACAAACATTTGATCACCATTTCATGACCCAAAACGCCCAAAAGGGTCTGGCTGCAGACGCTTGCATTCTCAGACTTGCACTCTCAGACACTTGCACTTCCGCTAGCGACGTCACTTGCAGTCTTTATTTTTTTTATTTTGTTCTATGTATTTATTCTTTTTGTTTGAATCTCTCAACATTTTACAACAGTAGCCAGGTGGTGAAGACAAGACAAAAGAAACTAAATTACGAAGTCACTTGCAATCGCCACTTGCACTCTCCGATACCTGCGACGTCACTTGCAATCGACACAAATCGTGCGTGTTGCCAATGGAGACAAGACGCTGTGGTGATTAAACGATTACAACTAATTTAGTACCATAACCTACAGGGTCCTGCAAGAAAAAGACAAGACCCGCAAATCCGTGGCCACAGAACAGCAGAATATGAACGCAATGCACAAAGTCTCTTGTTAAGCATTTTCCTCCTGTAGAAAAATATAAACACTTAATATGGCTTAATGTATTAAGATGCTATTAAAATATCAAATTCAATATACAGTAATATATATATAAATTTTCCTCCCACACCGCAAAACGTGGCATAATGGACTAAGATGATAAAGACCAAACTCAATGCTCTTCATTATTAAAATATAGCCTACATAACTAATATACAGGCAAGCAGGTGAGATATAGCCTACATAACTAATATAACTAATATCAGGTGAGCCCAGAATAAACACAACATGCAAAGTTTCGCGTTAAGCGTTTTTCCATATGGTCCATATGGACTACAGCTCTTTTATATCATTGTCTTTGTCCATTAAGCTACATTACGTGTTTTATTTATAATGATTTTCTATAGGAGGAAAATGTTTAACGTGCAATTTAACGCATTGCGTTCTGGGCT
>NW_015627248.1:872704-877709 GCF_001515625.1 Sinocyclocheilus rhinocerous
TGCATTCTCAGACACTTGCGCTTCCGCTAGCGACGTCACTTGCAGTCTTTTATTTTTTTATTTTGTTCTATTTATTTATTCTTTTTGTTTGAATCTCTCAACATTTTACAACAGTAGCCAGGTGGTGAAGACAAGACAAAAGAAACTAAATTACGAAGTCACTTGCAATCGCCACTTGCACTCTCCGATACCTGCGACGTCACTTGCAATCGACACAAATCGTGCGTGTTGCCAGTGGAGACAAGACGCTGTGGTGGTGATTAAACGATTAAAACTAATTTTTTACTATAACGTACAGGGTCCGGCAAGCCATCTGTAGGAGAAAAAGATAAGACTCGCAAATCCGAGGCCACAGAACAGCAGAATATGAACGCAATGCGCAAAGTCTCTCGCTAAGCGTTTTCCTCCCGTAGAAAAAAACATAAACACTTAACATGGCTTAATGTATTAAGATGCTATTAAAATATCAAATTCAATAAGTGTCTGAGAGTGCAAGTCTGAGAATGTAAGTCTGAGAGTGCAAGCACAAGGCTGCAGCCAGACCCTTCTCAAAACGCCCACTTCTCTACTTGTTGATAGATTGCATTATTATTATATAAAGGTCATTTACCTTAACATCCTGGAAGGAAACCGGCTCCTGCCCATGGATTTTCATTTGTTCCTGAATGGCCTGATATCACAGATGAATAGGTTAGTTTCTGCTTAGTATAAATATATAAAATGCACATTTACATAAAAGCCAACAAATATTTTTGCTTGATTTCAAAAACGATTCCTTACCCTGAAGAAGTAGTTGAGGGCAAATACATTGAGGGAGCCTTTGTTTTCCATGTCCAGCAGTTTGAATATATACTGGAGGGCCGCAGGCTCTTTCCTGTTCTCTAGAGCCAGCACAAAGTCTAGATATGTCTTATAGTCCTAAATGGTGGGGGTTTAGTTCATAAAAAATGCATGTTTATGTTTTTAGATACTGAACATTTTTATGGATATCATGTAGGAAATTCCATGCATATAAGAATATGATATGCCTGTTTTCAGTGGCAAATGCCTGCTTGGCTGTATTCAAGTCTTTTTCCAGAGTAACATAATAACATTCACAATTTTTTTTTCATGTTCAAAGTCAAAAGTTCTACGGTTTAAAAGTTTGGGGTCAGTAAGGTTTTTTTTTTTTTTAAAGAAATTAATCACGATTTCTGCAAAATGATTAAGCAGCACAAATGTTTTCAACATAGATAATAATAAGAAATGTTTCTTGATAACCAAATCAAGGCTGCTGAAAATTCAGCTCTGACGTCACAGGAATTTATTACATTTTAAAATATATTAAAATAGAAAACAGTTATATTAAATTTGAATAATATTTAACATTTTTTACTGCATTTTTGATCAAATAAATGCAGCCTTGGTGAGCATGAGAGACTTCTTTCAAAATCTTACCAACCCCAAACATCTGAACAGTAGTGTACATGTATATCTGAAAACAGGAATTGAACTCAGTTCTCCCTGCCCACAAAGATATAATTTTGACAGCAGACAACATTTGTTATAAGGGATTTTCTCCCATCTAACTCTTAGTGTAATGTAAATCATTAATGAAGTCAGAGTGTTATACCATTTCGCCATCGTAGGTTAGGCATTCCTGGTAGACGCGGTCTAGGAAAACACTAGTTAGAGTTCCTGTGCCATAGCGAGACAGCTCTTCCTTACTGAGCATCCCATTATGGTCCTTATCCAGGTTGAGGTACTGACCTGTAAAAAGGACATATGATGATTAACACAGGAGATTTAACTTATATAACATTGATTAAGTGTATTTTGCAGGCATACCATAAACTCGAAGAGCAGAAGGTGCAGAGAACCAGTTGGACTCCTGACTCTCCTTGGACAGCTCCTCGTCTCGAAGCTATAAATGAATAAATCTGATTAGCATCATGTTACAGATTCTGTTCTTTTGAACTTCCTATTAATCAAAGAATCCTGACAAAATATATCACAGACAGTTTCCACAAAAATATTAAGCAGCACAACTGTTTTCAACATTAATAAAATTAAGAAACATTTCTTGAGCAGGATCATGTGATACTGAACAGCTTTGCATCACAGAAATAAATTACACTTTAAAATATATTCAAATAGAAAACAGTAATTTTCAATTGTAATATTTCACAATATCATTGTTTTACTGTGTTTCTGATCAAACAAATGCAGCCTTGGCGAGTATAATTATTTCAAAAACATTAAAACTCCTGCCGACCCCAAACGTTTTAAAAGTAGTGTATATAGATATTTTATATTGGTAATATAGGTTCGCTTGAGCAAGAATCCATACGCTACCTCAAGTAGATCATCCAAGAAACTGCAAGCTAGGATGTCCTGAATTTTTATCTTCCCTGCAGAGCATGTACAAAACATTAGAATGCTTCTTTTCATTCCAGTTTTTCCGCAAGGTAAAATCTAAATAATGTCTACAGGTGCTCTGACTTAAATTAAAAGGCAAATTGTAAAAAACGACACGACCACAGGAGAATTACCAGTATGTAGAGGATCAAGGAAGAAGAAGAACTTGCGAACGGCTGTGCAAACATAAAACGAGTAGAAGGATTTCTCCAAGCCATCTAGTTGGGGAAGTGTAGGAATTAACTCTAGAATGTAGTTCTCCAAATCCTGCAGAAAGAAAGTCTTTGTGTTAAACAATACAGCTTTACTCCAAAGAAGATACTGTGATTTTTAATGTTTTTCAGGGGGTAAAATTAGATCACTTACAGACTCACGGAGATAACCCTGACCTGCTACATCATAAAGACTCAAACCAATCCTGGTTTGGTGCAGCCACACTGCCAGAGAAGAAACGCAGATGAACACGTGATTCATCTACACATCTGTATTACTATGTTCATAGTCATTAAAAAGAACTAGAAGACGCATAATTAACTGACGTCATGAGATGAGCACAGAATTTAAAACTACCTTTTCTCATGACATAGTTGAAGAACTGCATTATTGATATCCTCCCATATGGATCATTATGAAGCAGTTTGGCGTAGACTCTGGCAGTGAAGAAAAGCCTGATGGGGTGTAATGATCGTGAAACAAACATCTCAGTGAGTCATGAGCACTGTCCACCTACGAATTACATTGACTTAGAATACAGTTATCAGCCCGTCAAACTCATGGTTTTGAGTGAAGCTAATTGATCACTATACACTTTTCTATGATGCACTTACTTGCATTTGGCGCCTGCTTTTTCTCCAACCTTTAGGAAACTCTCATAACTGATCATGGCCTCGTCACTGGTCGTGGGCGGCACTTGATGCTTGTCGAGAAGAAACCAAAGGTTCTGTCGGAAAGAAAAAAAAAAACATTTAGAAGAGGAAATACAAAACACAAACATATTTAATAACTAAACTAAAACAGATAATGATTGTTTAGTTTGGGACACAGGCCCCAAAAAATGCTCTCTTACCTGCAACTCTTCATTGTCCAGTAGTTCCCGGCTTTTCCTCTGGAGAAACACTGCCCTCGATTCTTCTCTGAGTTTCTGCAGCAAGACTTCATCTTCTGCAGGAAGCTGATATGAAATATTGGGGAGGTAAGATTAAGAAGGCAATACGTTAAAAAGTTTGGGGTAGGTTTTTTTTTTATTTTTTAAAGAAATTAATACTTCTATTAAGAAAGGATGCATTAAAGGATTAGTTCACTTCAGGAATAAAAATTTCCTGATAATTTACTCACCCCAATGTCATCAAAGATGTTCATGCCTTTCTTTCTTCAGTTGCAAAGAAATTAAAGGGGTCATATGATGTTGCTAAAAAGAACATTATTTTGTGTATTTGGTGTAATGAAATGTGTTTATGCGGTTTAAGGTTCAAAAAACACATTATTTTCCACATACTGTACATTATTGTTTCTCCTCTATGCCCCGCCTTTCTGAAACGCATCGATTTTTACAAAGCTCATCGGTCTGAAAAGCGAGGTGTGCTCTGATTGGCCAGCTATCCAGTGCGATGTGATTGGCCGAATACCTCAAGCGTGTGACGGAAATGTTACGGCCCTACCATACTGTGATGCCCTGTCCGGCCGGAGGGACGAGACAAAAACATTAAAACCCATTATAAATGAGGCATTTGTTGCATCCAGTGGGGACATAATTACGGATTATAATGACTTGTACTGTCTTTTTACGCGTTGCGTTGCATCGCGCCGTGTAAACATAAAACCATGTCTGCATTTGTGATCGGAGAAATGACAAACAACAAGTGCTACTCTACACTGCTCAAAACTCGCGTTTGAATCGTCAGTGGCAAATTCTTTATATATAAAAAACGTACTTACAGTCTGTGAGTCAGAACTCACTTGAGTCAGAACATTGTAGTCTACTCTACCAGGATCAGGAAACAGTCCTCCATAAAATGTGCTGCACACATCTGAATATTTGGGTTGAACTGTTCTGGAACAGTGTTGTAAATAGAACTTAATCACTGATTTCTAGTCGTGTCCTCTTTTGGAAGACCAAACAAAGTAGTTTCACTTTCACAACGAAACACACAGCGCCTTCACAACATGGCGGCAGCAACAATACTACAGCGAGAATAAAAGTTACGCCTTCTTTCTTTGCGTGAACATTTGGGCGGCATTATGCAAATCTTCCCACATCGTGACGTAGACATGTGGGGGCGTGTTAGAAAGAGCTGTTTTAGGTAGGCGTGGTTGACTCTGAACTTTTATAAAGAATATCTCTTTGGATTTGAGACTTTAGTCTTTGCAACTTTACAGATCTTCTTTATGCACCAAGAGCTTGTAACACTTCAAAGAGAAAGGAAAAATTGAAATCGCATCATATGACCCCTTTAAGGTTTTTGAGGAAAACATTCCAGGATTTTAATCCATATAATGGATTTCAATAGGGACCAATGGGTTGAAGGTCCAAATTTGCTGCTTCAATACAGCTTCAAAGAGCTCTACACGATCCCAGCTGAGGAATAAGGGTCTTATCTAGTTGAAACAA
>NW_015627248.1:878729-880544 GCF_001515625.1 Sinocyclocheilus rhinocerous
AAAAAAAAAAAAAAAACTCTATACTTTTTAACCGCAAATGCTCGTCTTGCACTAGCTGGACTTCACGCATTACGTAATCACGTTGGAAAGTAGGCGGAAGTAACGACCCAATGTTTATAAAGCGAACGTGCAAAGAAAGTCAAACGCCCTTTACAAAAAAAGGTAAAACAACGATGGTGGACAATTTTGAAGTTGGAGGACAAAATGACATGAAGTTTTTCACCCTACCCTACCTTTTTGAACCGGAGTACACAGATGAAGAGCTAACCACGCGTGACCTTTCCAACGTGATTACATAATGCGTGAATTTATGGACGCGCAACGCGGAGCTAGTGCAAGACAATCATTTGGAGTTAAAAGTATATCAATTATTTTATTTTTTTTAGAAAATGACCGATCATTTAACTAGATAAGACCCTTATTCCTCGGCTGGGATCGTGTAGAGCCCTTTGAAGCTGCATTGAAACTGCAATTTGGACCTTCAACCCGTTGATCCCCATTGAAGTCTATTAAATAATTTAATTTATAATTTAAAATATTTATTATTTAAAATAATTTAAGTCCATTATATGGAGAAAAATCCTGGAATGTTTTCCTCAAAAACCTTCATTTCTTTTCGACTGAAGAAAGAAAGACACGAACATCTTGGATGACATGGGGTTAAGTAAATTATCAGGATGTTTTTATTCTGGAAGTGAACTAATCCTTTAAGTGATTAAAAGTGACAGTAAAGACATTTATAAGGTTTTTTTATTTATTTAATTTTTTATGTTGTTCACTTGAACTTTACATTCATCACAGAATCCTAAGAACCGTATTATGGATTCCACAAAAATATTAAGCAGCACAACTGTTTTCACATTGATAATAAAGAAATGTTTCTTGAGCAGCAAATCAGCGCATTAGAATGATTTCTTAAGGATCACGTGACCCTGAAGACTGAAATTTAGCTTTCATCACAGGAATAAATTACATTTTAAAATATATTCAAATAGAAAACAGTTATTTTGAATTGTAATATTTCACAATATCACTATTTTACAAATAAATATGATAACACTGTATTCTCATTACTGATTAAAGCGTGATCAACTCACCCTGTAGTAGAAGCGTGGGATGTGTTTAAATGAGTCATCTTCTCCTTTTTCACCTCTTTTCCATTCAGTGTAATACTTGGTGAACAATTCAGTTTCCTCTGCTTTCTTCTCCTCCTCTGTCCTGCCATCTGTTACAAATAAAGATTTGATCACACTCATTATGATTATTCACACTCTACAAACCTCCTCCATATTTTACTATTCATAGTAAAATCAAAGTAATCATTAGCAAAACCACGGATAACTCCTCATTACCAGGGTCATTCCTACTATGCAACACATTTTCATGTCTCCATCATTTATGTCTTAATATAATTATATAAAATACTATGAGTTTAAGTAACACTTAAATTTGTTTTACTATGATTTTACATATGGAATTCATATTAGCCAGGTTTTCATTTATCACAAAAATTACAATTAAATAAATAAATACATTTATAAAGTCAAGTTTAATTGTCTAAACTTGACCAAAAGATATTTGTGAAAGTCTGGTATGCCCTTTAGAAGTACTTCCATAAATTACAGCACAATCATATTAATTTTTCAACAGATTTTGCATAACAGGAATAGGATAGGGTTACTATGGTTTCTAATACAACAAACTGTATTTGTTGTAAAAAATAAGTCCCCTAATATAAAATATTTAGTATAGTCTAAATTCATTTATAGTCTATATATATATATATATATACATTTCCACTAAATACAATGTTTA
>NW_015627248.1:880858-887544 GCF_001515625.1 Sinocyclocheilus rhinocerous
TTCATTTATAGTCTATATATATATATATATATATACATTTCCACTAAATACAATGTTTACCACAGTTAGTGTTACTTAAGTAAAACCACGGTACATTTTCTTAAGCGACTTTAAATCCTACTAGTGTGATTATACCAGTTGATTGGGAGATTTATATACAAATGTATACATTTTGTGGAATTTAAAACATTGCTCCTTGATCTTGCAATGAATCTCTATAGCACCTGATTAGCTAACATTCATCATCTTACCTTGTTTCGCAGAGGCGAGTCTTTTCCGCAGTAAATCTTTCCAATGTGCGGTTTTATCGTTTGCCATTATTAACTTTATTTGATCATAATATATTTAAAACTAACTTAAACTAAATTAAGACTTATTATTAAACAATTGTATTATGTTTGAGTAGCCTAGGCGGTTGACGAACTGTTTACATCTCTGACCTAAAGGCGCACGAGTGACGTCATTGAAGTGCGACTGCTCAGTCAGGAGAGTGAAGAGCTGCTCGCATGTACTTTTGACCAGATCCTGTAAGTTAGATGTTCTTGTTTAAATTACCGATGATTGTATTAACAAAATTGCGTTTAAAAGATAATGAGATATCTTAGTGGGTCTAAGGAACTCAAGATTGTGTGCTTTAAATGTAAAAGGACATTTCTTTAGAAGATAATTTGCTGAATATTATTTCTATCTATTAATTGTAGATACAAATATTATTAAATATAACTTCATAGAGTTAGTGTGTGTTACTGTATATGTGTTGAACAGTAAAACAGACCTTAATTCATAAAGCAATGAGATTTTGAGACAGAATAAGTCATTTATTATACGTTTTACATAAAGCACCTTTAAAGTAGCGCGTAGTCTGAAAAGTAAAGTGGACTGGTAGGGAAATGATGGGATCTCTTGTTGTGTTAAAATCAAGGACTTGCATAAAGCATCTATGCACATCATGGGTTGTCAACCCCTTGTATCTCAGGCCTGCTTTGGCTTGTTTACCACAACAAAACATTGTGCATGCTGTCAGGTTTATCATAAATCCACACACACAATATTACAGCACAAAAGGAGACGAACAAGCACACGGCCGAGTTGCTAAAGAAAAAGGGTTCACTCCCAGAACAAGGCCTGCATTCCCAAATTCAGTATTTACTGCTGGAACAGCCAGAAGAACGGCTGAATATATGAAAAAGAGAGCTGGGGTGGATACAGAAGAGCTATCAAATAATACACCTTCGAGAGGCAGAGGGTCTGTGAAAGTTACCCTTCCTGATCATCCGCTGACCACATCCGAATGGGCAAAGTTCAAAGAGAGTTCCTCCAAACCTGATCGCTTTGAGATGCACATGATGGAAGGACTGCTGGCGGCTAATGCAGACATCAACATCGCCAAATCTCTCTTGGCCTACGTGGTTCAGGACAAAGGCACCCTTTCTTACGAACTCCTTTTGAGGTACCTCACACTGTGTGTCACGGGTGGGCACCACTCGGAAGTGTTTGACACTTACGACATCATGAGAACTTGCTTTAAGACTCTTGACACTGGAGCCTCGTCCCTGTTTATTAAAGGTTTCAGTCAAACTGAACGCTGGAGGGAGGCGCTTGAGGTGTTGGAGGGGATGAAAAAGGCCCTCCTGCCGTCTCCTCGTAACTATAGTGATGCCATCGCTGGGGCGGCACTTCATGGTGACGCTGGGACGAGCTGGATGCTGTACGATGAGCTCCTGGAACTGGGTCTCGTACCTAATCAGGACACCTGGCAGTGCCTGTTTCAGAGCGGCATCACTCAGCGTGGACAGGAGGACAAACTCTTTTCTGTCCTGTCATATATGAGAGATAATCAGATCTACCCTGAGGAGCCGCTGATTAAAACTGTCAAAGCTTGGTTTGAGAGGTAAATGTAAAATATTGATATAATGTAAAATATAAGAACATAAACATAATAAAATATTATATTTGTATTTTATAAAATGTAAATACTGTTTTAATTTTTTCCATCTGCGCAGTTTACCGGATCAGAAATGGAGTGGGAAGTTCTCATTTGTGGTCCCCAGGTACTCAATTTTCAGTTTTAATCAAATATATTGTCAATAAAGACTATTCTTAATTGATTATTGGTGTGGAAATATCTTGTGTTTTAGTGGAGAGTGCACAAACTGCAAGGCATCACTTGAATCCATTCAACTGACTGAGGAAGAGTATGCTGAGCTGAAGGACAAAGTGATGAAGAAAGTGATAGAAGGAAGCGACATCTTCAAGAAAACCACCCCAGAGGTCTGTCTGTACATTATATCCTTCTTTTACCAGAGTATATTTACCGAAGTTAATTTGATAGATAGATAGAGATAGAGATAAAAATTGACATTTACACCAGTGTTGTTATAGTTAACTATAGTTAAATATAAATATTAGATTAAAAACATAAACTTACAAATTAGAAATGGCTTTGGCAACTAACTGAAATAAATTATCTTAAATTCAAGTACTAAAATGACTAAAACTAAAATAAAAATAAACATAGTGTGTTTGAAATTAAAATAAATTTAAGCAAAATAGAAATGTTTTTTAAAAATAATAAAATGACAAAAGAGCATGCAAACGTTCCAATCATAATTAATTAAAAAACAATAAATTCTTTTAATTGTAAAATGTCTTAATTCATTAGATATTTTAATAAATATGAATAACATGTATTAGTAGAATTTATTTGCATATTAAAATATATATTACCAAAAAATGCATGGTTTTTTTTTATTGTCATTAAAGTCATGTTACAAATAATCTTAATGGTATTAAAATTGGTTTAATCTTTATACACAATATTTTTATCTTTTTCATTTCCTGGTGAAATGTCACCTGTGTGTGTTTTTATGAAATTCCCCTTTATGTAAAGGATGTGTTGTTTGAAGTTTAGTAAGGCCTTATTATGTAGTTACGTTTGACCCCACTAGATGGCGACAGTGTCCTATACACCCTATATTCACATTTCTACATGACCGATTAAACGTTATACATGTAACATATGTTATAGATGTTAAACAGGTAACATGATTTTTTTTATGCTTTTAGATTATTTCCTCTTTGAAAATGATAATGCAATAAGGACACATGGACTAAAAACTAAAGCTACATTTTGTGTTGCACCAAATAGGCTGCAACAACATGATAGGCAAGTTGGGTTGTGTAGCTGTCCAGAATTAGAAGATGTTCCATGCAGTTTTGATCTCCGTCTTAAATGGAGTCTGCCCCTGAATTAGATGATGTTGTCTGGAGGGCTGCTTTATTCAGGCTGTGGGGTCTATAGATGTCAAAAGCATGTGATCCTGTCTAGTTCCACATTTAGATATGATGCAGGGGGCTTTCCAACACATGTTCCTTCATGTGTCTGTCGGGTCCCCGGTTTAGAAAGCTCATGAATGCGGTCCAACCGAAGACACAAGGTCACAAGGCAAGCAACTCCTCTGAAATTCCAATTCCCAGAGAGAACAGTCGTGTTTGTTTGCAAACTCCGTTCTCACGCATAGGAAACACATTCAGTTTCCAAGCACTGTCTCAGAAAGGAAAATTTTCATACAGTACATATTGGAAAAACAAAGTACTCAGTATAGCCATAAACAATCTCTAATTTGGTCGTGCACATGATTAATGCTGAGACATGTGTACTGCTTATGTGCCTTTAGCTGTTGTAAAACACAACACAATGGGCTTTCACATTTCAGCCCTCAAAAGCCTCTCACATGAGTGACCCTGGAAAGTCCGTGCCTGTCTGTCTGCAGCGCTGCATGGACTCCAGCCCCCCGCCATTGCTGCAGCAGTGCTTTATGAAGTGAAACCAGAGCAAGAGAGTTAAAACACCCCCAGTCAAAACTCTGCAGAAGCATTTAACAACCCCTAGACAATCATTTTGCCTTTGAAGGAAATAAATGTGGTGCTTTTGGGTGGTTAATAACGTGACATGCCAAGCAATGACAACTGTGTCCTGCTGTGTGACATGCTATACTTCATCAAAAACAACTTAAAATGTTTTAAATAACAGCTTTAAAATCTTGCATAGTTATTATACATGACCTCATAGTAACTGTGAGATTACATGGAATATTTGTACTTTTACACATGAAAAAAATGTTCTTTTTCTACAACATGTAAGTTTCAAGTATTATTACAAAAAGAAAAAAATATTATTACATTTTAAAATAACTGTTTTCTATTTTAAGAACAGTATTTATTTGAAATAGAATGTCATTTTTGATCAATGTAGTGCATAATTGCTGAATAAAAGTAATTATTTTTCAAAAAAAATGACTGACCGTGGTAGTTTTAACGGTAGTTTATATAGAGTGAAAGTTATGTATAATTTTTTAAAAGTACAAATATTTCATGACTGTGTTTGTATGTTTATATATTAATATATATATATATATACATACATACATACATACATGCATGCATACATACAAGGTTTTAATCCTAAAACCTTGGTGTTAAAAAACACCTTTTTAACACTTTAATTTGTCAGTTTAGTTTAAATGTGGCCAAGTTGTACAGTTAATACAGTATATTGTTATTAACACATTTAGAAATCCAAGTGAAATATGCAGATTAGCATATCAACAATTTAGCAAAAAATCCCCTTTTTTAGTCTCCTTACATTCAGTGGCCTGTAGTTTTTCTTTAGGTCAAGCTTGAGCTTGGGGGAGCCTGTTTTTTCGTTTCAAAAACAGCAAGCTTGTAATAAAGAAAAGTACAGGACTTGCAGATGCCTTTTCATTAATGTCTACCGCGGGGCACGGTGTGGTTTACACAAACTCTAATTCATCTAATTTCTTTGTTCTCTGTCTATTTTTAAGTGGCTGCCTTTCATTTTATTGGTATTTCATGCATGCTTTGAACAAAACTGAGCAGGTACTTTTGAGGATTTACAAAATGCTGTTATTTGTTTTAAATGATTCAAGCAAAAGCTTGCAATTGTACATTTGAGTTAATAACCACTCAAGGCTGAAGGAGCGTGTTTTGATTGTCATCGGCCATTGTGTATATTCCAAAAAGAAAAAATAGCTAGATTGTGATTACTGTCAAATCTGGATTAAACTTGTTTTGAATGTGCATGTTCCTGACACACCCATATTGTAGGTACACACAGAGTTCTGCACGGCGAGCTAGTACCGCACACACGTGAACTCTCAACACCATTGGGGAATCCCTGGTGTTCCTGTTCCCATTCAACATAACCTCTCCATGGCCACGAGAGGATGCGGAGCGAAACAAAAACAATAAAAATGCACTTACAGTTCTAGATCATTGTCATCATAGATAAAACCAAGTGAAATTGTATGTTAGGATTAATTTCGTCCCATGCTGAGAGTACTAACCCAATGGTGCAAGATTTTTTAAGAGTTGAACAACTGATCACCAACTGCTAACTCCCACCAAAACCAAAGAGGAATTCCCCAAATATCCAGCTCCCCTTCCCCCCTCTCTCTGTCCGTGGCACTCACCCCTCCTCCAGTCATGCATCCTCTCACCCAGTACAAACGTGCTACTTAACACACACTTAACAGGATTTTTAGCATGCAAAATAGCTGCACGTATTCTTTTTTGGTGTCTTGTTTTCACACGTGGGTCACAATCTTCTGTTTTTGCATTTTAGTGGAAATTGGAATTTTAGAAGGAAAAATTCTCACGCTTCAGGCAGAACTGAAAGCACTGGTTTCCAGCCACCTGACAGTCCAGGAATGCATGTGGTTTTGACAGGCTCAGCTTTGTGTGTATTAAACAGAGGATTGTGTATTAGCTGTTGGCTGTTGTTTCCTCAACTTTGAGGAAGAGTTTGCAGTTCACTCAAAACAATGATTAAACTTCATACTAAACTTCATTGTTTAAATATCTTTAATTTATTGGAGAATTTTAATTCTGGAAAAAAAAAAAACATTTTTTTTACTCCAGTATATTTTTGAAGAAATATACTATTGCTGGTTATTTAGAAGTCAAGAAAATGAAAACGACAAGTGATGTCTGATTTGAAATGAATCATTCTTTTGAATCGATGTGCCTGTTGAACTGGTTTATGGATTCCACGGAATAAATCATTTGTGAATTAGATAGATCTGGTTGATTGTTTAGTATTATTTATACACTGTAAAAGATTTTTCTTCAAAGTTTTAAATACTATTTCTTTTTACTTTGGTTTGATATTTAATTCAATGTGTTACTTTGCCATTTCTTTGAAATTATTTGTGAAATCTATAGCAATTTCTGAGTGAAAATCATTTCAAAATTTAAAAGTCATACTGTTATAGTATTTATAAATATTTTGAATATTTTTTTATATTTTCATTTTTTATTTTAATTTGAGTTTAAGTTTTAGCAATATTGTTATGTGCATTTGTCATTTTTATTAGTCTTTGTGTTTTTTTACATTTCTATTTAGCTTTAATTTATTTTTATTTTAGTTTTAGTTATTTTAGTACTTATTTTATTTCAGTACGTTGCCAAGGCGACATTTCTAATTTTCATTAAGGTATTTTAACTTTTATGTTTATATATATATATATATATATATATATATAAATAACCATTTTAAAATACCTTAATGAAAATTAGAAATGTCGCCTTGGCAACGTACTGAAATAAAATAAGTACTAAAATAACTAAAACTAAAATAAAAATAAATTAAAGCTAAATAGAAATGT
>NW_015627248.1:887943-905911 GCF_001515625.1 Sinocyclocheilus rhinocerous
TTAAGATTTGCTCTGACAGGATAATTGAATCAGTGAGTTCTGATTCTGAGTTCTTAAACTATAAACTAAAATGAATAAAAATGGTTATTTATATATATATATATATATATATATATAAATAACCATTTTTATTCATTTTAGTTTATAGTTTAAGAACTCAGAATCAGAACTCACTGATTCAATGATCCTGTCAGAGCAAATCTTAAGTTAAGAACTCACTTAAGTAACTTCATCTGATACTGAGTTTAATATTCAAATTAGTATTTTGAATATTAATATGCAATATTATTAGCATTATTGCTTGCTTAATTGTGGATTATATGTATACTATGTATGCATCCACAAAAGTTTTTTTTCTAATGTATTTTTTTGATGTCTGGCTAGTACTTTTACTTACGTAATATTTCATCAGGGTATACGTATATTAACTTAGTATTTGTGTACTTTATTCACCTCTGATGATAGACATGAGTGTGCATGACTTTGCAAACACACTTTGCTTTGAAGCTAATAAATCAAAAGCCATTTGCAGCTCTGAGGCCCAAGGACAGACAGGTGAGGGAGGGACTTGGCCCCAATCCAGCTGGAAATTCCCTTGTTTTGTTTACATGTACCAAGGACAATTCGGGAGGCATTTCAACCTCTTGTTAAACGACAACAAAGAAGGAGGAAGTTCTAGCTTTTTTTGGCCCTGCTATTCAAAGGGCCCTTATGCTCTTGTGTTATTCAGCTAAACACAACCTGATCACGCTTTTGAAGGTGAGCCAGGTGTGGTCAAGTTTTGTTTGAAGCTCTATCATATGCCTGTAACAAATGCTTAGATATCCCTTAAGACGGAAACGTCAAGCATTTTTTTAACTGTCCTGGGATGAATTCATAGAATTGGTAGACAATAAAGTTGTTTTTGTACAATGCTCTGACAGAAAGAACGTAGTATGTTCAGTTCTTAGCCAGAACTTGTCAGGCTATCTGTGAACACAATGCTTTATCTCATGGTTGCATGCTTTGCTCTTATACTTCCTGTACATTCATGACTGCACATAACTCGGCTCTTCACTTAATCTGATATGTAGAGTTTCTGGCAGGATCACTTACAATGATATATCTGTTTGCTATAAATGTCACCCGCCGGGCCTTGTGATTTTCCAGAAACAATCTTGAGTTTAAAGGTGAAATATGTAGTTTCTGTGCCACTAGCATCACCGAACGGAAATGCAAAAATAACGATTGTTTCTCAAACAGACGATTCCTCAGCTGTTATAGAAAGCTAAAATCTGGATGTAATCCTCCTCCGCTTGGTTTGATACTGTTATTTTAATATTATTTATATACTGTTATAGCATTTATTAATATTTTGAATTAACTTTTATTTTTATATTTTTAGTAATTTTTATGCGCTTTTAACATTTTTATTAGTTTTTTTTAATTATTGAGATTTATTTTAAAAATATTATTACATTTTAAAATAACTTTTTTGAAACTTAGTTGTAATTTTAGTACTTCAGCTTAAATTTATTTGTTTAAATGTTATTAAATGTGCTTAAAATGTATTTATTTTACTTAGTTGTCCAGGCAACATTTCTAATTTCCATATATGTGTAAGTTTGTCATCTAATATTTACATTTTATTTCAGATATTTGAATGATTATTAATGGTTGTAGTTAACAACACTGGTTTGATATTACGTCTGTTTATTCTAAGAACTAATGGTAATGTTTTCAATTCGGCATAAAGGTTTTCTGTTGTCCTCTGTCTTGTGCAACACCGGTTGCTTTTCTCTTGTGCAATGTGCTGCACAACACCAAAGTGAGGAAATGTATATAGAAGCCCCATACATCCAGGCAACAGTATGTTCCTCTTGAAATTGAAACTGTGACTAGTTTTAGCATCAGAACAGACAACATGGAAAATATTGCAGTGTTTGTCTATGTATCTAAATTACAACAATGTGTGCTGTATATAGTCATGATTTTGAGAATAACCAATTGTTTGTGTTCTGTACAGGAGCTTAAAGGCTTTAAGAGTTTTGTGAAGCAGAGACCCCCCTTTGATATTGTCATTGACGGTCTTAATGTGGCTAACACAACACCCAAGGCCGCCCACTCTGAGACGGTGAGTGATGGTAACTTCAATGCTTGGACGTTCCAAGAGAGGGCTGGTTTGTCTGTGACCTTTTAAATCACTGATCTGGCTAGATGGTCAACCTACTCTGATTGAAAGGTGGAAAAAATAGCCAAAAATGTGAGTATTCAACCAGTTGGCATTCTAAAGTAAAAAAAAACGCATAAAAACAAGTGTGGCAGAGGTTCCACCAGGGGGTGATGCTAAGCATGGCTGCTTTTAATACAGCAGAACAGGTTTAGGGAACAGCCCCAATTTCTCATAGTTTCCAACCTGAAAGACACCCCAAACCCATGAAACCCACAGTTACTCAAATGAAAAATTAGGGAAAGTTCAATGTCCATGTAATGTTACACAGAACGTGTAACACATCAGCCCACCTACGAGGTGGTGTCAGACCCAGACAGAAGTGGCTTTACATTTGGTTATGCTCCATTATAGTACATAAGGGATTTTTTTTTGCCAACAAATAGGCTAATATTTTTAGATAATTACCCACACCCACTCATCTCATCCTCAACCACCCATTAACCGAAAACCAATTACTTTTCAATGACTTTCAATGACCCAGGAGGACCATTTGAGCAACATTAAAGGGATAGCTCACCCAAAAATTCAAATTCTGTCATAATTTACTCACCCTCCACTTGTTCCAAACATGTATAAGTTTCTTTCATCTGTTGAACACAAAAGAATATATTTTAAAGTATGTTGGTGACCAAAAAATTGGCGGTAGCCATTGACTTCCATAGTATTTTTATCCATACTATGGAAGTCAATGGCTACTATCAACTGTTTGGTTACCAAGATTCTTCAAAATATCTTCTTTTGAAACTCGCACAGGTTTGGAACAACTTTATGGTAAGTAAATTAAGAATTTTCATTTTTGGGTGAACTATCCCTTTAAGGCAAGATACTGATTTTCGCAAGATTTTCGTTTAATTTAGTTGACATCTGAGCGGATTTTTGGATATCTGTTTTTATCATTCTATAAATCAGAAAATACTGTCAACAGCTAGAAAAAAAAAATCAATTTTCACCATGTTTTTAGAAATAAAATGTATATTATAAATCAGGCGAATGATGCAGGAACAAATTCCTTGGTAAAAACCTTGTATATATACAGTATAAAGTATTCCTATCTACAGTATATCTTCAGAATATACTGTAGAGAGGAATAAAATTGGTAAGTTTGGTGTAAATAAGAGCTACTGAAGGGGAGATTTCTGGCTTGGTGCATGAGAAGGAACTCATTTGGAGAAAACGGCCTTTAAACGCAGTGTATTATACAGTAATTGAAATCTACAGGCACGAATAGATAAAGTGCAATAAAATTAACACTTAAATGTGTATTTAACATGTTTTCTTTCCACTAGACTGAAAGAAGACAAGTTATGGAAGCAAAATAGACTAAAGTCAAAAAATAGACCAGTGCATAAAAAAAGCTATGTTTTTTTCCTGCAGTGTCTTACTTCAACAGATATGAGAGCACCTAATACTCCACTTGACATTAAACTACAAATGATTATGTAACACAAACTCCCTTGACCTTCGATCAGATCCTTTTGCTTTCTGCACACTCATCCATGGCTTCCATCAGCATGTCACACAGTCACACATTATTAACACAGATGCAACCCATAGCAATTAAACACGGAGGCTGGGGATTTTACACTCATTTTGCAATGACTAACCATGTATTTTAAGTCATACATGTGCATTTTGTGGTCAAGTTTATTTTTGGTGGTAACATTTACCCCACTTCCTCGCTAACTGGCGCATTTATTGAAATGCCAGTATTAACTGGTTTTGTCTGCACACAGTCTGTGAAGGGTGTGAAAATGAAGGCCTAAGTGAACTTGTGGCCAAAGTTGGCCTATATGGTTTGTTAAGGCTAAGTAAACAGACTGTATGCAGGAAAGTGATTGTAAATTTACAAGACTTACATGCTGGAAGGAAGTGCATCTCTTTAGAAATTCTTAAGCAAAGGAGACAGGAAGCAGAGGTTAAGTTTGGATTGTGAGACATGGCGCTATAGTGTGTACGGTGCTTTCCAGAGTAAAACAGCCCATCTGTGGCTCACCGTTCACTTCCTTATCATGAATTAGCAGAAAATGAGCACACCTGCAATTCCACATTTAGCACTTCCTCATGTCTGAAATAGCAAAATGAGGGATACAAGATAAACTGGAATTCACTGGGACTGACTTTGCATATTCAAACTGTAGATGACATTACGGTAATCTAAGTTTGAGTGAGAAATATAATTAGAAGGTTAATACAAAGCAGTTGGTTAATGCAATAAAGTATACAATAAAGTATGCATGCATGCATGTGTATGTATATATATATATATATATTTGGAAAAAATTGAAAAAGCACGTGTATGTATATATACTGTTATTATAACTAAAGAAATATACAGTTTAACTCTATTACATGTATTTTTACTAATTGCATCTATTTTAACCGACTGGTTCCAAAGTGAATGTTAGTCGATGTATGAAGTATATCTCTTTTTTTTCTTCTTTTTTTTGTAAAAGTAAGCTTTATTTAAAAGAATATTGTTTTATTATATTACTATATTTAAAAAAATTAAATAATATTTTATTATGTATTTAATTTAATACTTAATATTAAAAATAAAATTACTTAAAATGTAATTGTTATTAT
The DNA here is from genome assembly GCF_001515625.1 of Sinocyclocheilus rhinocerous. Taxonomy (NCBI): domain Eukaryota; kingdom Metazoa; phylum Chordata; class Actinopteri; order Cypriniformes; family Cyprinidae; genus Sinocyclocheilus; species Sinocyclocheilus rhinocerous. The sequence goes on from NW_015627248.1 coordinate 892,739, forward strand.
GCATACTGTTCTATAGCTTGTGTACTAATTTACATATTGTGAATAAAAAATCGAATCTGTAATTCCTGGAAGTAAGAGTAAGACAAACAAATACCTACACACTATATTAAAAATAATTAGGCCTGTCTCATGAATAGTTAATGCAAGTATATGGGGTGTTAAATCTGAACATCTACATACAAAGAACCTTGGATATTTTTAGCACACGGTTGTAACCTTTACTGTCTGCACTTTGTATGGGGGGTATTGGAAAAACAACTTCCTGTGTAATCAGGAAACTCCCCCCTCATGGTGTGCGCGTGAGTGGGTGGTACAAAAGTAGGTTAAAACATTGTGAGCAAGAATAATTTCCCTCCAGCTGACCTGCTAAAGTCCCAAATTCATCTGTAATGCCAAGGGAAATTCCTCCAAAAAAAGTCATGAGCTGCAGCTCACTTCATAGAGAACATGCTGAATGAACTGAGGTCTCTCATTCAAGATTCAAAAATCATGAATGACCTCATTCATATTTAACATCTAAATAGAAATGGTAAAAGGTCACTGAGAGTGTGAATTATCTCCGCAGTTGCTGGCAGTCGTATCGGAGCTGCAACAGCAGGGTCTGAACATCCTGGTCCTTGGCAGAAAGCACATGCTACAACCTTCCCGGAACTGGGACAGACAAAACATGAGCAAGATCAAGCAGAAAGCCCACTGTTTCTTCACCGAGAACATGTTAGTATGACCCCCCTTTCCTCAATCACCTACTGCACGCGCTGTTCCAAAACCTAGTGAGCTGCCTACATAGGCAGCATTTGAACGGCTCACAGGCACGACTGCAAAATGAAGGCTGTTCCAAAACATTTGAGACATGATTATTCTGCCTTTTTTGGTTAAATTCTGTGCTTTGTGGAGGCAACAATCCCATAATGCATTGCAACAAGCTCAATAAACAACTCATCCAGGATTGGTCTGGATGAAAATAGTTCAATCTGGAATATATTTCTTATTTTTATGTTGAATATTAGTTTAGCAACATACTCTATTAAAATGAACTTTGCATGTGTTACACTGGGCCGAAATTTGGAATAATTAAGATTTTTATGTTTTTGATTTTAATGAAAGATGCTCACCATTTATTTGATCAAAACTACAGTATAAACAGTAATATTGTGAAATATTATTACAAATGAAAAGAACTGTTTTCTATTTGAATATATATTAAAATGAAATTAATTCTGTGAATTTTAAGCTGAAATTAAAGCTGAATTTTCAGCATCATTACACCAGTAATGGTGTAATTCCCTTCTCACATGATCCCTCAGAAGTCATTCTAATATTTTGTGGAAACCATGATCACCATTCATATGTTTGGGATAAGTAGGAAAGAAAATAAATCAAATCAGTACTTTTATTCAGTACACATGCATTTAATTGATCAAAAATGACAGTACAGACATTTATAATGTTGCAAAAGATTTCTATTTCAAATCAATGCAGTTCATTGAACTTTGTAGTCATCAGAGAATCCTGAAAAGAATTATCAAGGTTTCCACAAAATAATATTAAGTGGCAAAAACGAGTTTTAACATTGATAATAAGAACCATTATTATAAAAAGAACCATTAATAATTAAGCACCAATAATTAATAATATTCGGCATATTAAAATGATTTCTGAAGGATCATGTGACACTGAAGACTGGAGTAATGATGCTGAAAATTCAGCTTTGAAATTGCAGTAATACATTACAACTAAAATATATTCAAACAGAAAACAGTTCTTTTAAATTGTAATAATATTTCACAATATTAATGCTTTTACTGTTACTGTATTTTATACTGTAGCTTGGTAAGCATAAGAGACTTCTTTCAAAAACATTTTAAAAATCCTAACATTTGAGACCAGTAGACTGTGTGTGTGTGTGTGTGTGTGTGTGTGCGTGCGTGCGTGTGTGTGTGTGTGTGTGCGTGTGTGTGTAAAATGATGTACAGACATGCTGCCTATATATAGTTATCATGATATCATAGAGGCCTCAATGTGTTATGTTACAGTTGCAACATTCAAATGTGTTAGTGAGTAGCATATATCGATCACTTCCCTTCTCTGCATAAGTCAATATAAACCCATAAGGATTTCATTCACCAAGCATGAAAGGTATTTTTGATAGAGTGCACTGTGTTTCTTGGATGGCTGCCACAGATCTGAGGATGACCCGTTTCTGCTGTATGCTGCTTTGCACTCTGGCGTTCACTGCAACTTTCTTAGTCGTGATCTGATGAGAGATCACAAAGCCTGCTTGCCAGACAGTGCAACCAGACGCCTCTTCTTCAAGTGGCAACGTGGCCATCAGCTGGTGATCAGTCATTACGTCCCAGGAAAAAGAGTTCGATTTCAGGTAGGTTTAGGAATGGAGAGATCTTATGTAAACAAGATTACTCTTAAGGACTAAAACCCTCATTACGATGACTGTTGGCTTTGCTGTGTGTTTTTCAGAGGATCTCAGCATATGACACCATCGTTCAGACCTCTGGCAGCTCCTGGCACATTCCATATGATGAGAATAGAGGAGATAGAGCCACATATGAAGTTCCTCAGAAATGGCTCTGCCTCACTCAAGACCATTGAGGCTGGAGTTACTACTAGTGTGCTTGCTGAGAAATATCACATATATATATATATATATATACACACACACATATATACACACATATATATATATGTGTGTGTATATATATATGTACATTTGTATGTTATTTTTATTTAATATTTTAAATATGATAAATATTAATAAGATTTTCGTAACATAAGCAACATCTACTTTGATATTATTTTATAACCAGTGCAGTTGTGGGAAATGTAATGTTGACTGCTGCTTATATAATCCTATAAAAAAAACAAATCCTCTGAGGCCCATATTTTTAAGGCACAAGGGCTATATCTATAACTATAAGGCTGTGAGTCTAAAGTCCATTTGCATAAATGTTTTATTTTTCACTAGCTTAGGTTAGCCATGTAGGTTTTTAGTTAATGGCAAACATTAAGGCAAGTTCAGCTATAGTATAAAGGCAGATTTTAACTGACAATTTGTGTTTTCAGATGTTTTTCATAACTGTCAAGTGGTGGCAAATTATAAACAGTAATATAACATGCTCTTTGGTGCACTTTAGTTATCCTAGTTTTGGAAAGATCTCATTATTTGTATGTAACTGTTTGTCCATGCAGCTCTTGACCTCCAAAAAATAACCCTGTGTTTGCCTTCCCTACATCAGCAGTCCTGAAAACACTCATAATATTGCTTTTATGTAAAGTGTTTGCTTGCACTATTGCTAGCACAGATTTGGAGTGTCGCAAAATGTACATCTCCTTGGACCAAAGATCAGAGCACAAATGTTTGTTTTGCATAACATTTCAAAGACTGACTAAACCAATTCTGCATTTAGAAGTAGAAGGTTTACACTCCCTTATGAAAATCTCAAAACTCATGACAGAAATTAACTACTCCATTAAAGGGCAATTTTTGGATTTGGAAATGTATACCTTACCATAAAAAAATGTGTCAAATACTTACATTTAATCAGTTAATTAACATGAATTCTCAATGCGAATAATTAGATTAAAAATTCATTAGGCCTACCTATAAAATTAAATATATGAATTGGGTAAAATTATACTAAAACAATGTAATGACCTAGTTTTTGTAAATATTGTACTCTTTGCAGAAGGTTTGTATTATATAAACATCAACTAAATCCCAAATAACTAGAAATGTTTTTTCACTGTGCTTCTCACGCACAGGCGACGCGTGATGACATCTCACCTGGATATGAATGCTGGAGCCGGTGTTGTCATTTCCGGTGTGCAACAGAGTAGTGTGGTTAGATCTGTTTACAAACTTCAATATTAAACAGTAAATCTCTCGCATTATGTCCCGAGGCTCGAGCGCGGGGTTTGATCGACATATCACCATCTTTTCTCCTGAGGGGAGACTCTATCAAGTCGGTGCGTATCGATTAAAGTGTGTCTTTATTATACCGAAAGAATAAATGCCCAGTCATTTTGCACCAGGATAATTCTGCACATTCTCTGGCTCAGACTAATGTCTTTACGGCAGCACTAAACATTAATTTGATTAAAACGGATGCAAAAAAAAGTATGAGCGGAATGTTTTGACATTCATATGTTCTCGTTTCAGATTTATGTTACATGACAGAGCCATCTAAACTCATTGTTTACATCAGTATGGATAAAAGCACTTTCGGTTTCATGTTTATAATTATGAATATTATGCATGCAGATATTTATTCAGTTTTGTTCACGTTTCACTTGTGCAGCTCATTCGTTCTCTTTTACAAGTCATTACAATTTCTGAAGTATTTTCATCTATATGCTCTGTATTCCATGCATATATATATATATATATATATATATATACACAATAATATAATTGTAAAATATTTTATATGTATGGTTACAAATTCTCTGGTATATTAATAAAATACCATTAATAAAATAATAAAATATCTGGTTGTCAAAATTGAGTGGGTTACAATTTTTGTATTTTATGAACAATTAATGATCATAGTTAACATGTTAATTTTATTTTCCACAGAATATGCATTCAAGGCCATTAATCAGGGAGGTCTTACATCACTAGCTGTTCGAGGGAAAGACTGTGCGGTTGTTATTACTCAAAAGAAAGTTCCAGTAAGTTTGTTTTTGCTTTGTTTTTTGTCAACCACACTGCTAAATATAGACTGAATTTGTATTTAATTTAACTGCAACTTGTTCTTGTTCCACATTAACATTTTAACTATACAGAAATGTTTCAGTGACTCAGTAGCAGTTGTATGAGCTCTTATTACGTTTTCCTCTTTTAATCACTCAGGATAAGCTTCTGGATGCGTCCACTGTCTCTCATTTATTCAGAATAACAGAAAACATTGGCTGTGTGATGTCTGGCATGACAGGTAAACTCATCTTTGCACACAGCAACTGTCCAGCTTAAGTGGATTTTAGAATATCTCCTCCGTCTCTTTTGTATGGTGAAATGTAAAACTATGTATTGTTTTACACCACATGTGATGTATTATGTTTCTCTATGAAGCTGACAGCAGGTCGCAGGTGCAGAGGGCGCGATACGAAGCTGCTAACTGGAAGTATAAATACGGCTATGAGATCCCAGTAGACATGCTGTGCAAGCGCATTGCAGACATCTCACAGGTGTACACACAGAACGCAGAGATGAGGCCACTGGGCTGCTGTAAGTATGTGCTCTGATTGAGGCGGTATGAATGGAATCAAGTTACATTTATTTGTATAGAGGTTTATACAATATACAGCTACACATAAATAAACAGGAAAAAACTTGCAAAGTTCATCATTTATGTTCAATAGCATGCAAAGTTAAAAAATTGTGAAATGACTTCAAAAGCAGCTCTACAGAAAACTAGACTTACAGTACATTAACATTAACAGTATTAGTGTCTAGAATATTAGTATACATATTAAAGTAGTTAACATACTACATATAATGCAGTATATACTGTAGAATGTGATACAATCTGTAGTATGCGAAAATAAGTATTTAAAGCGTGGTTTGTTAAAATGTTTTCATATGGCCTCAGAGCAAGAGATGTGTAGTTATCAGCTCAAATATCAATTTTTGCTATGTTTAATCCAATTTGTGTGTGTAAAACACCCAAACTTTTAATAGATGAGCCTAGAAATAGACAATACCTAATAATATTAAGTCTAACGCATTGCATTGTGCAATACAACTTTTACATAGCATTTGCATGCATTTATTTACATATGTCCTGTATGTCAACCACCAAACCATAATCTATAAATGGTAAAAAAATCCCCACTTGGTGCCAGCAGTTGCCAGTACTAGGCTGGTGCTGTCATACTATCTAAATACATTACTGTTCAAATGATTGAGGTCAGTAAGATATATATATTTTTTAAGAAATCGATAGTTTAATTTACCAAGGATGCATTAAATTGTGACAGTAAAGATATTAAGAATGTTACAAAAGATTTCTTTCAAATAAATGTTCTTTTGATCTTTCTATTCACCAAAGAATCCTGAGCACAGTTTCCACAAAAATATTAAGCATATCAACATAAGAAGAAAGCAGTATTAAATGTACTGTTCTCTGGTTGTGCAGTTCATATTTTGGAACATTTAGAAGGAAATCCATGTATTTTGAAGCATGCAAACAATATGCACACTTTTCAATTAAATGTATAGTAGGTCTGTACATAACAGAATTCCATATTAAGGAATGTTATCGTTATATCATTATATCATCTTCATATGGCATCAATGCCAAAGCATGTTTGTCAGTATTGTGTATTGTTCTGTCAGGTATGATTGTGGTTGGCGTGGATGAGGAGCTGGGGCCGCAGGTCTATAAATGTGATCCTGCAGGTTATTACTGCGGCTTCAAGGCTACTGCTGCAGGGGTGAAACAAACAGAAGCCACAAGCTTCCTGGAGAAAAAGGTGAAGAAGAAATTGGACTGGACTTTTGACCAAACAGTAGAGGTATGGATACGTTCACCCCAAATGGAATTAATACCCGTTGTTTTAGTTGTATCCTCTCACATGGGAGTTTTTTTGTGTGCACTTTTCATCCCCACAGACTGCAATAAGTTGCCTGTCTACCGTTCTGGCCATCGACTTCAAGCCTTCAGAGCTGGAGATCGGGGTTGTTACCACAGAGGAGCCCAAGTTCAGGTGAATTTGGACATTTCAAATAGAACAGGATGTAATATTTACATATCACTACATAGCATTTACATATGTCCTGTATGTCAACCACCCAACCGTACTCTATAAACGCTGAAAAATCCCCACTAGGCACTAGCAGTTACTAGAACTACTAGGCTGTACTTTCATACTATCGACATACACTACCGTTCAAACGTTATTTGGACATTTATAAGCAAGGGCAAATTAATTTGATCATAAGTGACAGTAAAGGCATTTATAATGTTCTAAAAGATTTTCATTTCAAATAAATGCTGTTCTTTTAATCTTTCTATTCATCAAAGAATCCTCGGGAAAAAAAAATCGATCATGGTTTCGGCTAAAATATTAAGCAGCACACCTGTTTTCAACATTGATAATAAGAAGAAATGTTTCATAAGCCACCAAATCAGCATATTAGAATGATTTCTGAAGGACCATGTGGCACTGAAGACTGGAGTAATGATGCTGAAAATTCAGCTTTGCATTACAGGAATAAATTAGATTTTAAAATCCATTACAATATGTTTTGTAAAAAATGCAGACTTGGTGATCATAAGTTACTTCCCTCAAAAACATTTTTAGAAATCGGTAACAAATTCTATGAAGCCCATTTTTATAACACATTATAAGGGTATTCTTAAGGCATTATAATGAATGTATAATGCATTATAAAATACATTTATATGTTGTTTCATCTCATAAATAATCATAACAACAATTATAATACATTATAAAACTTACTTATTTGTGGTTATGACTTTTATGAGTATGATTATTTATAACACGCAATAAACACCATGTTAAATCCACTTAATTTACGTATAATGGATTATAAGTCTCATATCTTGACATTATTTATTTAAGATCTGCACAGTGTCTTTCTGATATTACAATAAATATAGTTAAAATCAAATGTGCCAAATTAAATTGCACATTCATCTGATCAGATATCTGATCTTATGGCTGTTTAAGAAAAAATATGATTTTTATTTTTATTATTAATGTTGTTGTTATTTATAAGTGGTCTTTGCCCGCTTTAAGTAAAGTAACAAGTTAACAATGGCAAGATATGAGACGTATAATACATTATAACTAATCCATTTTAAGTTAAGTGGATGCATTGTGTATTATAAATCAGCATAATCTTAAAAGCTATAACCACAAATAAGTAAATATTATAATGCATTAAAACTGTTGTTATGATTACTCATGAGATTATACAAATGTTTTTTTTTTTATAATACATTATGCATTCATTATAAATGCATAACAATAAACACTCTTATAATGTATTATAAATACGGGCTTCATAGAAAGTGTTACCACCCCAAATTTTTTAACAGTATTCTATGTATTTCAAACCACTAGGTCATTTAACCTTTTGTTGTCATTTGTTGTGTAAAATGAATGAGTACATTCATGAAAATGTTCATTTTGTAGTTATGTATATTTCTATATTTTTCAGAATTTTGTCAGAGTCGGAGATTGACACCCACCTCATGGCCCTAACTGAACGGGATTGAGAAGATCTGCAGGAGTCTTACCCTGTGACAAATAAAAGTCTGAGAATTACAATCATGTCATCAATATTCAGGTCAACTGATGTTTCTTTGCTGTTTATGTAGCTTTTTCTTGTAACAGTACAATAAAAAAAATAATGTTTTGGAAAGCAGTGTGTTCAATTCTTTCTTTTTAATTCAGTGAGATTTATGTGAAAAGTGGAAATGTTTCACTCTGGTATTTTTCTACATTTTTTTTTCATTTACAAATTACATTATAAGAAATTTCTTATTAATTAATCATTTACATTGTTACCTTTCTTTGTTTCACAAAAAAAAATTTCAATATCGTAAAACTTTTAAGGACTTTAAATGGGATTTTACTTCTCAGATTAACAACAGTCTCAAACTGAACCCCATATTGTGTGTACACACACACACACATACTGTATATATAAAGCTCTTTAAACTGCTGTTACAATTAAATTCATTAAACTTGAACTTGAACTTATGAGTCACAGTATAATATTGCATATTGTCACCTTCATGAGGAAATGTTGCTGCCTGAATCAATTTCCTGCTTTTTACAATACATTTAATTTTTTTCAATCACCAGGAAGGATCTCACAGTCTCCTTCATTTATGGGAAGCGGTGTAAATCAGCGCCTGTCTGCTTTTCTCACACTGTCTTAAAGATGTAAATAGCATTTCCTAAACTCTCACTTAAGAATCCCCTCCAGACATAGCATTTGCATAGCTGTAGTACTGCGGCACTTCATAGAGACAGCAACAAAAAAAAAAGGCGGATTTTCCAAGTGCCGGCCTGCTGTCATTTCTCGGATCTGGCTGAATCATACGAGTATTCTCCTGCAGTTACAGGTGCTGTCAAGAGCCCTACTTGTCCTAACCAGACTCCTCAGGGCACAGAAAGCGAGTGCTATGACTACATCATTTGCATGGAACTTTTCAAGAGGCGTCTCAGGAACTGAAGACGCTAACGGTATCTCAAAATCAAAAAGGCGTGCAGTCCGGATTCACGTTCGGAAATAAGCAGGGTTAAGCTGAAGGTGGATTCCCTTTAGAGATCTCAGGTTTGTATTCAAATCAAGAAAACCACATACACTTCTTCACTCTCTTTTACTGTAAAATGCAAGACGAAAGCAAAGTGTGACAGAGTTGAACTGCTTGTGACTTGTGAATATGAAAGTCTGAGGAAATTTTCAAGGAGTTTCACTTCACATTGCTGGTTTAAATGTGATTTTAAATGGCAAACACTAGGAATATTTAAACTATGCTAATAAAGGATGTGGAAATTTCTGAAAATTAAGTTCTTGTCTTAATATAATCTTAAAATCAGTCTTAAAAACAATGTTCGAATAACATGCCAAACGGACACTACACCCTTTTCCAAGAACATCAACATGGGAGGCACTTTCTAGGAATATAACTTAAAACTCAAAAAGTTACATGTGGGCAAATTCTTGACTAATTTAACACCCTGATAAATTCCGCATAAAGCAGCATTGTGCAATTCCGCAATCTTCCTTATTTTGGGAATTCAGGAAGTTGGGGAACTTTCAGCATTGCCAATTTTGTCCAAGAGGCCCTTCCTGCTCAGGAAATTCCAGTGAGCTCAGCTGACGGAAAACAGAGTTCAAGTTCTTCAGTTACAAACACTTCTCCTCAGTGACATAAAAGGATATTTAACATCCTCATTTCTCTTGTAGAACCGTTCTCATGCATTTCCAAGGAAGAACACAAAGTCAGGTCGAAGGTTTTAATTTAAAATGGGTTACATCTTTCCACAAAACAGAACAAAAAAAGTTTCAATCTTTTATATACACACATGTACATGTTAATATAAAAATAAATCTGTTTGTATGCACAATATTTTACATCACAGTACAACAGAAACACAGCCGTTAAATTCAGCTGACAGTACAGTCCATCATCGAGAGCTGACGGTACGCTTCGGTCGGCCTCTCTCCAGTGTTGCTGTAATACACCCTTCGTTTCCGGGCCTCCTTTTACAGCTTTCTTGTACTTGCGCCGCCAATGAGCCGTGAGCCACCTGAGACCCTGCGAGCTCCACTGCGGACTCTTTCTAGGCACCTTGAGTGAGAACATCAATCTCTTTCTCCATTCACCAGAAGTCCTTCTACACTTGCCCCATCATTTTAATATCGTCATAGATCTGTGAAACGAGAAAAAAAAGAAATTAGGACTACATAAACACGCTTATAATTTGAAAGGAATCAAATGAACATCAGAAAAGGAATGCTTACATCTTCTTCATCAGATATACATTGGTCTTCATAATCCTCGTCGCTATCTTCTGACTCACTATCTGGAAGTTCCCTTAGGTGTGGCACCGTGAGTTCATACAGGACTTTTTGGATGTCTGTGTTGGCCCGGCCATAGGTCAGGTGATAAGGCGTGTGACCGCCGTACGTGAAGCTGTGAACATCAGCGCCTTTGGTGATTAGAAGTTTAACCAGCTCAAAGTTCTGGAGGTCGACTGCTAAGTGGAGAGCGGTCCTTCCATTACACTGCTCCTAAAGACAAATACAAGTATTTTTAGCCATTTGGTTTCACAAAGCGATTTTTCGGTTTATTAAGAAACAAACAGATTTGTTTAGAGGAAAAATCTCATTCTTACCTGTGCGTTAATGTCCGCGCCAAACTGGATGAGGCTTTCTAACAGCGACAGGTAGCCTTGGATGGCGACCACGTGTATGCATTTCTGACCTGGAGAGTAAAATGAGATTCAAATCAGATCCAAACTGTCCAAACGAAGGTCAGGGAAGATCATCGCACACAAACCAGACATTGAAAACACCATCTTACCGTTATAGTTTGGTGTCTGGAGGATGGTTGGGAGTTGCTGCGGGCAGCCCTGCGTTAGGAGGCTGAAGCAGGCCAGAGAACCTTTCCTGCAGGAGATATGGAGGGCCGTATTTCCACGGTCATCCACCAGAGACACATCACAACCGGCTTTCAGTAACTGCTCCACTATAAGAGGCTGCTCTGTGATGACGGCCAAGTGCAAGGCAGTCTGAAATGAGAAGAGAGTGGTTTAGTATGAGCTAAATAGTCATAAATAGAGCTAATATTTGATATTATATGCACATGTTTGTAAAACTAATCGTGCTGTACCTGTCTCTGGTTGTTTTGAATGTTGAGGAACGGGTCACCATAGGACAAATGAATCATTTTTAATGCAGCCTCTTTGGCCTCGTGAATAATGGCAAGATGTAGATACCTTTAAAAAAAAAGGAATGAACACTGTTATGCAACCGTAAAACATTTTTATTTATGAAACAACTTTTTTGGTTTGCAGAGAACTGTATTTTTCCTAGCAGGGACATGCGCAGCACTCGCGCGTCTGACCGTCTGGCGCGCAGCCCGGGACTTTCCGAGTTCCCGCGGCCCCGCCCACATTGACGCCAGGCCAGAGACCCGCAGAAGCCCCGCCCACATTGACGCGGCGCCAGAGAACAGTCCGTACTGATGCAGCGTTTCTGTTTACATAAAGCCCATTATGACTGTAGGGTGCCTGCGCATGCGCACTACGGTTTGTGAATGGAATGAGCAGGACTTTAACTGCGCTCAAGAACAATCATAACCTTTGAAGATTTTTTTTTTTTTTGCAGTGCGATAAGTACTTAAAAAAAACTAATATATAAATAAATTAGTAAAGTTATTAATTATATTAAAGTTCTTTACAAACTAAAAGTTGTTTAGTTTGATTAAAACAATTAAAATTACTTAACTGTGCCGAAGAACAATCATAAACTTAAAGGACTTTTTGCATTACACTAACAACTTGCTAAAAACAACAATGCGGGCTAAATAAATAAATAGTTCTCTACAGCCTAAAGGTTGTTTCTTTTTCATGCACTATACATTATGTATATTACTTTAAAATATCAGATGCACATAAATGCTTTGCATGAGCTACATAATATTGTTTTAAAAATCTCCGCGCACTTACGTGTCTCCGTCTTCGGTGAGCACTTTCCTCCAGGGCTCGTCCTGCCGCTCGGCCATACTCATCCGCCCGAAATCAGACACCACCACGTCCGTGCATTCTTCCTCTTTAAGCGAATCCAAACCGCTGTCTAAGCGGTCGTCGTTGCTTGCAAGCATTTTCCCAGATTTGGGTCCGCGGCCATCGTCGTTATAATCCATTTGGTTGGTGCTGCTGCCTCGGTAAAACTCCATGTTTGTGTCGGAAGTCTGTGTCGCTCTTCTGAACGGTGAGAGTTTCAGGAGCGTTAAAAGAGAAGAAGAAAAAGGCGGAGCTTAACCGAGGGTGGGGGATTTCCAAGAGTCCGAATTATGCGAACAGGGAATTAACAAAACCAGGAGTTGGGGGAAATTTTCTCTGCTTCATTAAACACACTATCAGATCATTAATATTGAAAGCCCGACTTTTCCAGTTGCAAAATATTCCAGAATCCAGCTGGGGCCGGCTAAAAAGATTTTTTTTAAAAACCTAAACATTTTCTGTCAGAAAAGAAAATATTTAGTGCAGAACATCACAAAGTGTACTGTGGTGGTTTGCAAAAAACCCCATGTTCAAACATCTCAAAATTTTTACTGAAAGATATTGAATCATGCACATATATTTCAGATAGTTTCCATAATTCTGATATTGCATAATTTGAACAAAATAATGCATAAACTATGATGGTAAATATAATGTAAAATCGTAAAATATTTTGTATATTTCTAATTATATTATTATTATTATATATTACAAAAAAATTATATTATTAAAGTACACAATAATAGTAATTATTACTAATATAAATTTTACAATTATATTATAATTTTAACAATTTTACAATTATCATTTTTGAATAATGGTTAATTTTATGTTTTTTTTTTTTTTTTGCTGAAGAGGAATGCACCTAAAACCAATGTTATCATT
>NW_015627248.1:905986-912346 GCF_001515625.1 Sinocyclocheilus rhinocerous
TTTTTTTTGCTGAATGAAAGATATTCATGCATAACGATTCCGATGGTTTCTATAATTCTGATATTGCAACATCTGAACAAAATAAAACATGAAATAAAATGTATAATATAAAAAAATTAACATTTTTATAATATTTTATAATAATATTTTAAATTAAATGTATAATTCTACATTTTATAAATTAAATGTATAATTCCAATTCTAAACTATATTATTAAAGTGTATAATTATTATTATTAATTCTAAAATTAGAATTTTACTAGTTCTATAATTATTTCGTTTTTAAATAACGTTTGCTGAAAGATAGTGTATCATACATAGATTTCAGATGGTTTATATAATTCTGACTTTGCAACATGTGAACAAAAACAATAGTAAATCATTCCTAAAATACGGTGGTACATATAATGTATAACATAAAAAAATAGTAAAATATTTGAATATGTAGGCCTATGATATGTTTCATACAAAATATAAAAATACAGAGGGGTCCAGAAGTGGGATTGCATTTTTGTATTGCTTTGTGTGTGTGTGTGTGTGTGTGTTAACAATTCTAGTTAAATATTAAATGTAAAAATCAAAATGAATTTCTTAGCATTAGTTTTTTTTTTTATAAATAGTTAATATAGTAAGATAATGTACATTAATGTAAACTCCAGGAAGTAGAGTGTATGTTGCCAACATAGTACTGCTTCCTCATAATGTGAAGAATGGGAAACTCCTCTGTCTGTATTTCGGCTGTGAGCATTTGCCCACAAAGGCATTCACACAAAGGAAGCAGAGAATGCATCGTTTTTGTTCAAGACGCATGTGTACTATCCAAGACAGTCTGTCCTCAAACACAACTACCATAGTAACAGTAACCATGCACGGTAAACCCCCGAGGGCAGAGGGTGTTCCACTAAAATGCAACTACACTTGCAATGCACATTATCCACAAGCACAACAGAAAGCGTACTCCCAAGAGGGAAGGTTTTTACTATTGTAAACTTATATCAGTGTGACCTATAAACAGGTTGAGTAACTCGTCTCTGATACAATCTAATTCATTTAAGTATAGATAAGATGATGAGTGGATATTGTAGGAAAGTGACCTACAAATCACAACAATGCAATTGCTTTGCAGTAATCTATCAGGTCCCAACTCATTTAACCTGATCAAATACTGGAAACTCTGAAAATGTTCCTTTCCGGTATCATGTGATCAGTGTGGACAGGATGTCCTGTCCAGCTCTCGGCGCGGAGTTCTTACACAGTTAGGTGATGAAGGCTCTGATCAGCATGTTTATGAGTGGGAATGTTTGGTGGGAGAACAGTGGGCTATTACTAAACCCTCTGGCTCTTTTGCTGAGGCATGCAGTTCTAAGAAGTGAAGTGACGTGACATGTGGCCAAGTATGGTGAGCCATACTTGGAATTAGTGCTCTGCATTTACCCATCCAAAGTGCACACACACAGCAGTGAACACACACACACCGTGAACACACACCCGGAGCAGTGGGCAGCCATTTTTTGCTGCGGCGCCCGGGGAGCAGTTGGGGGTTCGGTGCCTTGCTCAAGGGCACCTCAGTCGTGGTATTGAAGGGGGGAGAGAGCGCTGTACCCCCCCCCCCTACAACCCCTGCCGGTACGAGACTCGAACCCACAACCTTTGGGTTACGAGTCCGACTCTCTAACCATTAGGCCACGACTTCCCCCAGACTTCTGACACACGTCCTCTAATGAGTTCACAGGCTAAACATCAGGAAAAAGACCATCCATCACATTTAAACGTGATCACTGACTCATCACTTACCATCTCATATACTTAATATGTATTGTTCCCATGCATGTGAAAATAATACAATAACATATCTCATAACATGCTTAAGGACTAGTTCACCCACAATGAATCATTGGGTTTTTGTGTAACATGTAACCATATTTTAATATAATCTTTTAATTATGGATGAATAGAGACTTACATTCCAATAATTTCCTTGTAATAGCAATCACACGGCCTCAGAAAACTTGAAATATTCTGATTTAATAGTGCATTTATGATGCTTGTTATCATTTTTGGAGCTTGGTGGCGTCACTCCCCATTCACTTTCAATTCAGTTGAAAAGAGCTGCGTGAACATTATGCCGAATCTCTCTTTTTCTTTTCCATGGAAGCCATATATGGACTTCTTTGGAATAGAATGATGGTAAATGAATTTTTGAATGCATTTTTCCTATAAGTTTCATACGCATGTGCATTTGTCATTAATTGTTGTACTTTTGCTTTTATGCAGTGTTGGAATATTTAATATACAAGATACAAACCTCTTAGGCAATTAAAACATTATTATATATTAATATATAATATATACTAACATATATATATATATATATACATATATTAGTATATATTTTACATACACAAACATTTGGGGTCAGTATTAATTAATTAATTACAAAAATAAATACTTTGATTCATCAAGGAAATTCAATTGATCAAAAGTGACAGTAAAGACATTTATAATGTTAAAACATTCAAATAAATGCTCTTCTTTTGAACTTCCTATTCTTCACAAATTCTGTCAAAAATGTATCACAGTTTCCACAAAAAATGAAGCAGCTCAGCTGTTTTCAACTTTATTTATTTCACCAAATCAGCATGCTAAAATGATTTCTGAAGGATCATGTGACACTAAAGACTGATGCTGAAAATTCAGCTTGGCGTCACAGGAATAAATTACATTTGGAAATGTATTCAAATAGTTAATTTACTAATAGCATTTCACTATATTACTGTTTTTACTGTTTTTTGAATCAAATAAATGTAACCTTTGTGACCATAAGAGACTTTTGAAAGGTAATGTATGTAAATTCATGTGAATAATTTGAGATACTACTTCTCGAAACTGATTAAATAAGGCACCTGATGTCCTGTGATATAAGATGGTGACTTTCCCAGTAGTTTGTCAGGCTAAAAAAATGCTACATTTTCACTCACATGTAAGCATAATGCAATTTTAGATGAAACTTGCTGGCATGAAACGGCATGTTCTGACACACCACCTGCTGACTCACTGTGAATGACACTGAATGTTTAGATGTGAAGTGAAGGATGTGTGACCCACCCTCTCCAAACACCACTGGAATTTCCATTTTCATCCAGACACCTCTAGTTTCATTTCTAATACACATTAGAGATAAAGGCCACTTTTCAAACATGAAAATAGGGTAAATCACTAATCTTTTACCTTCAGGTTTCCCCCATCTTTCCATCAACAGATCGTGCTGTTCCCAGAGGTGTGAATGGGGATTCTGCCGTGTGTGTCACTGCACAGGACATTTTTAAACAAGTCATCAGTTTTCCCAGTTTCAAGCAGTGGACATTTTACACAGAGGGGAATCCTGAAGCTCAGTCCATAAATCACACTGGTTAAGTAGTATGAATGGAATGTGATTCCACACCAATCTCACCTGAAAGGGTGCAGTAGTCCTACAGGTTATGTAATGGTTATGAGTAGTTTAACCTTTAAGCAGGAGATTGTATTGATTTTAAAGGGCCAGTGCATTGCCTGCATACTTAACTTACAGGTTTCTCTCAACCTCACATGCAAAGTTGCCCAGACAATGCATATGCATACAGTGTAGGTGGTATTTCCCTTTCTGTCTAAAGAGACAATTCAGTTCTAGAAACAATTAAGTGACAAGCATTTTTGCAATTTACATTTGGTCATTTAGCAGATGATTTTATCCTTGCAAACACAATGTCTTGTAGGCACAACAGAAATGTGAGAACTCAATCTCATGGATTTTTATTTTTTTATTTTTTGTAAAATAGTGACGCAAAAATAAAATAAAGTAAATATCTACTACAAAATATTTAGTAGCATAGCAAAGTATTTCTGGCACACAGGTCTGCCAACGTAACAGTCCCAGATGGAATCTGTGAAGAGCTTTCCACAAACTAGCGCAGACTTTTCTGCTCCCTACCGCCCTCTAACGGATACATGATGTATTCCTTTGATACATTTACACAGACACCACAGTGACCACGCATTTTTTAGTGTCTTCAAAGTTATTTACAGTTATTGGTTGATTCTATCTATCTATCTATCTATCTATCTATCAAATACTTCTATTACACAGTGTGTTAAACATTTTTAAAATGGCTGTTTATATAAAAATTGCGAAGAAAGAAAGAAAGAAAGAAAGAAAGAGAAATAAAGGTCTTGCTATCAAATAATAATAAAAAATATTAAAAGTGCAATTATTCGAATATTCCACAAGATGGCGACAGACTGTAATAAAGAGCAGATCCAGCGCGCACGATCGGTTTAGTTTGCACGCAAGATAAATCTCAGCGAAACGCAGCATTAATATATAGTCATCACCTTTGTACCGAAAGATATAGATATATACATTTGCATATACATTTACATTAATGATAATTATATATTTTAATAAAAAAAAAAATCGAAATATTAATGCAAAAGTTTCAGGTTTTTAAAGGCACATATCCTGTACTAAATAAGAGTGTCAGTCTAGATTGGTCGAAACGTTTTGATTTGTGTTATGTTAAGTGATCGAAACGCAGCATTAATATATAGTCATCACCTTTGTACCGAAAGATACAGATATATACATTTGCATATATATTTACATTAATGATAATTATATATTTTAATAAAAAAAAATCGAAATATTAATGCAAAAGTTTCAGGTTTTTAAAGGCACATATCCTGTACTAAATAAGAGTGTCAGTCTAGATTGGTCGAAACGTTTTGATTTGTGTTATGTTAAGTGATTGATACTGTCAGTGAAACCAGGTCTGTACAATTATTCATTCTTTTACAGAAATGCATGAATGGAGTGGATCATTAAATTATTTTTTCTTTTCTTTTCTTTTTATGTATCAAATGCAAATAGTTGCATTATTAAGTTATAAAACTGCTTATAATGGGTAAAAGTAAATGTCACACTGATGATGATGATAATAATAATAAAAATAATAATGATGATGATGATGATGATGATAATAATAATGATAATTTAAACATACTGAAATATTTCGATTTATTTTCGTTCACAGTGTTTCAGTTTAATTGATGTCCATGTGATCATTTCGAGCTAATGGACCAAAACTGTGTTAGTGATAAATACAACACGAGCTCTAATTAAAGATGATTAAACATGAATTATTCAACAATCTGTCTGTGTAAAGCTGCCAGAGTCTGATGCTGGAGCTGATCATCTCCCGCAGAGTCAAATCAAGCGACATCAAGAGATGCTTCAGCATTCCACACAAAAACAGACGCATTAGCTCGAAATCATTCCTGAACTATCTATCTATCTATCTAAGCAGTAAATGATCGTCACCCCAACAAATCGGCCGAGCGTCTCCACTAGCGCTTTCTCACGCTCATTTGCCGTCCATGATGAGTGTCCTGGGAGAAGAATCCCAGCTCGACACAATGGGAAGGTAACAGGCTTGTGGCTTCAGCATCCATCCGCCCCCTGCTCCACAGAATAAAGAGCTGCGTCTGTTATCAGCGTCCGCAGCTTCTGCAGGTTATCAGCAGCCTGACTGACCCCCGACACTCTCACGTGGGAAAACCAGCGGCGCATATTCCCATCGTTCACTGCACTCGTGCTCGGCCACCAATTAAATATAGTCTATTCTAGTATTGTAGCCTGCCTGTACTGTTGTTTTAGTAAACACAGTCATTTTGATAGAGCGTTCTTGTACGCTGTTATGAATAATAACATTTTAATAATTTTATTTATAAAAAAATTAATAAAATCAAGAAAAAAAAAAGGAAAAAAACAACAACAACAGAGATAAAGCTAATATTATTTGCCGAACTACACAGTTTGGCACACTATACATTGAATAAAAATAAAATAAAAATAAAAAACTTAAAATAACTATTGTTTTAAATTAAAGTGCCCCTATTATGGGTAATGAAAGGTTCATATTTTGGTTTTGGGATTCCCCAACAACAGGTTGACATGCATGCAAGGTCAAAAAACACTTCCATTGTCTTATAATATGCATTTATTTTTACCTTTCTTGCTCAAGGACTCCCAAACAATTCGTTCAACGATTCATTTTTCCAAACCCCTCATTTGCGTGACGCTAGTCTGCGGTGATTGGTCCGATTGGTCTTATTTTCATTGCATCATGCCTGTAATGCCTGATAAACCAGCGTTTGTGAGCGCAGTGCTGCTTTGTGTCGTTACCGGGAAACAGTTATTTTTACTGCTCCAAAAGTGGCACCTAGTGGCAAAAGAATTAATTTGCATTTTCATTCAAACCAACGCAAAAAAATCTAGTTTTCCCAGGTCTGCGCGCGCAACAAGTGGGCGTGCAATATGCTAATGTT